>NC_139023.1:27374785-27549492 GCF_964662115.1 Mustela nivalis | reverse complement strand
AAGAGCATTAAAAAAATCTTAGGGCCAAAAATCAAAAGAACATAGTGGTAACATACAACTGACAAAAGATTCAGAATATACTTTTAAAATACATATTGATCCGGGCGCTTGGGTGGCTCAGTGGGTTAAGCCTCTACCTTGGCTCAGCTCATGGCCTCAGGGTCCTGGGATCGAGCCCCGCATCATCAGGCTCTCTGCTCAGCGGGGAGCCTGCTTCCCTTCCTCTCTCTCTCTACCTGCCTCTCTGCCTACATGTGATCTCTGTCAAATAAATAAATAAATAAACGCCTCTTTTAAAAAATAAATAATTAATTAAAGTACATATTGATCAGCTACAAAAGCAAACTATCGAAAAATGAGCAAAGGATATTAGCAGTCATGTAAGGAAGTCCAATAAGCTAGCATACACATGAAAAGTCACTGAACTGAACTGCTTATCAAGGAAATGCACATTTTAAAATATATATATACCATTTTCCAATAAATCAAAATATGAGGCTACCAACAGTTGACAAGAACGTAGAGGACCAGTTTTCAGATTCCTTGTAAGAACATAAATGTGTACAAGTACTTTGAGTCATGATTTCAAAATATCTAGTAATGCTAAGTCTGCACAGAGTTTCTGGCCATCTCATTTCTGGGTATTACCGAAAGAAACCCTTGCCCTTTTGTACAAGGTAATACGTACACAGAAGTTCTTGGCAGCCTTGTTCATAATACTAAGAAGTTCGACACAAGGTGAATGATTAGCAGTAGGTTTTGGTATACTCATATAATGAAATGCCACAGTGAAAAGAATGTGTTTATTCTTCATGTATCCATGGGAGTAAAATTGAAATACAATGTTTCATTAAAAATCAACATACACATGATCTCCCTTATGTCAAGCAGTAAAACACACAACACTGTAGGTTATTAATGCACCTATACATGGTAAGAATATAAGCAATTGGACATAATGGGTGCACACCCTTCTATTGTGATCGCCTCTGGAGAATGGGCAGGGACAGAACAGAGAAGCGAAGGGATAGGTTTCAATTGCAACTGCTAGGCTTTATTTTGTTTATGAATGTTATGGCCAAATGTTGCTATTTGTGCTGTCTGGGTTATGGGTATGGGGAGGGGGGGTTGTTACATAATTCCCTGTTTTCTAGGAAGGTCAGCCCCTGGCTCTGTTCTGGCTTCCTGAAGAATCTCTCTTTCCTACTTGTCATAACATCGTTTGTCCATTCTAGACCTACTAATATCACTCTACAGAAGGCCACCTGCTGTCACCATGCCAGGTGGGTACCACATTTGCTGGTGTGTCCCATTCCCTCCTAGCCAGTGAAGCCACATCTGGCCTTCACCCTCCACTCCCATCCCCTGCCTGCCAGCTGAGATCGAGTCTGTGTCCCTCAAACTTTGTCTAACCCTCCGCTACTCACTGGACCTCCCCTGGGTCTTGAGCCATTACTGGCATTGACTTTTCGTTACAGAACTGATTTCTTTCTCACTCATATTTCTAGATTTCCTCAACATCAGACAGGAGGGCAAAGTGACACATATACCTCTTACCTAGTTTCTAGGTTTGACTCTACATTTGCCCACAGTTCATATTTACCGTCCGTTGGAAACTGTATGCAGTTTTGTTTTGCTTTGACCTAAAAGAGCAGTTTTGATCTGAGTTTGATGTTTTGGCTACCCTGCTCTTCCTTTTTTGTTCCCAAAGAACAAAGAAAGAGCCGCCATCAGTATTTTTCTGTATCTGTGTTTTTAAGAAGCCTTAACTATGCTCATGAAGACAGAGTATATATTTTATTGTCTGTGATGCAGAAATATATGGGGAATTCCAAATAGACTTATCCTGCAGAATGCACTTTGGAGTGAAAGAGAAGTTTTAGTATGTTGGAGTTGAAATCATTTCAGGAAAAATACATTGCTCAAGTTACAATGAAAGTCAATGAAAAACATGAGCTGATACAAATACATCTGGTTTACAACTTCTCGGAAAATGCGTAATAGAGATAAAGCTGTAACATATATTTTAGAACTGTAAAGAACAGGAAGTAATAGAACTTTTCAGTTTGGTCAGATCTTTACAATGTAGCTCTCTCAGAAATTTTGAAAATATTCACAAGTTATTCATGAAAAAACTGAATTACCTCTTGTCTCAAAATACGTTCTGCCTGATTTCTGGTAATGTTTTTATGATACCACCTGTAAAAGCAATAAAAATAATTTTAAAATTTTATATTCTATTTTTTCAGAAAAAAACTCTGCTTCATTTCCTTTTATTTTTAAGAACTTTACTACAGAATTGATTTTAGAAAGCTGAGCGTTTTTTATTTCTGATAAATGACAATATTACTATTATGTATTGTTAATTTAGTATAATAATTTTATTAATTGTAAGTCCATATCTAGCTTATTCTATCATATCTCAATTCAACTTTCTGACAGATACTTAGTATATGATTTGGAGTGATTTAATCTCCTGAAAATTTTCATGAAGGGTATGTGGTTAAGAAGTCATCCTCTTCAATAAACATTTACCGAACTTTGGTAGACAAACTAACAAATCCCCATTTCTTTGCTCTTAGGAACTTCCTATCGGCATGATTTTAGATATGCCATGTTACCTTTCCAAAGTCAAAACTTACTTGGACCCGTTTGACTCCCCCAAGTATGTTAACTTGTAGTTAAAATTAGGGGTTCAATAACATAAGTGGAACAACTAGAACCTGCCTACTCCAGACACCCTCTTATCCTTCTGCTTGTTCTCTCCACACGCTAACCTTCGGCCATATTGGAATCCCTTCCTTCCTCAAATTCACCAAGCCCCTTTCAGCCTCCTATCTTGCTGTTTCCTCTGTATGAAACATATCATGAAATGACTTTAGAATATCAGAACCATGCAGAGTAAACATAATTGAATGAGTATAATTGAAACCCCTAGTCTGGCAGGACAAGACTTTGTCATTAAGCAAATCTTGTACAGGAAAGAGAGAGGAAATGGGTAGAACAAAGGAGAGAGAAAACAAATGGAAAAGGTTTCATTTCAAAGTAAGATTTTAAAAAGGAGTTAATGTAATAAATGTTATTTTTGTGGACAGTGGAAGGAAGGATGCATCTATAACCATACATTGTCACAGTGGGTAGGCAAAATGGTAACTACATGAAACTCCTCTATCTGACTTTGAGGACGGAATCTATTATATCTTGTGGACTAACCTACAATCGTAAAAAGCTGCCATTAAATTAGAATGGTGAGGTATTAAAAATACTAATGGCCTCAATTGAAAATAAACTTTTAAAAAGATAAAGCATAGAGAAGAGAGGATGATTACAGGTGATTCTAGATGAAATAATTGGACTACTTATCACTAGTGGGAATGGGAGTTAATTGCGATGTTGGACTGTGAATATCATTCAGGCCTTTTAATGAATATTCATATTGAGGGAGGGACTTTCAGAATGAGTCTGAGAGTTCTAGTTGTACAAAGAAAAAAATTATTTCAAAATAAGTGAGACAGGGTGCCTGGGTCACTCAGCTGGTTAAGTGTTGGGCTTTGGCTCAGGTCATGATCTCAGGGTCCTGGGATCGAGTCCTACATGGGGCTCTTTCCTCAGTGGGAGTCTGCTTCTCCCTCTCCCTCAGCCCCTCCCCTCACTCACGCACGTGTGCGTTGTGCCCATGCTCCGGCTCTTTCAAATAAATAAAATCTTTTTTAAAAAAATTCACATAAATTGTTTATGTTTTTCACCTGCAACCACATTAGTGTTAATTTTGTTGCTTTGTACTTACTTATTATAATGATAAATAATATAAGCAAATATATTAATTTTGCTTAAATATAAGTTGAAAATCTATCCATACGTGAATGTCATTAGAATGACTTCAAAGTAGTAAGAGAGAACCAGAGTCAAGTATATGATGAATTTAATATCCTTTAAAATAATGCAGAATTTCAACAGGCAGAAAAAAGAATAGATGGATAGGATATAGGAGAGGTGGGGTCATGGTGTTTCAGAATTTCTTCTGGTTAAATCAGATAGTGAAAGAAGACTTGTGGGTTGTTGGTTTTTTTTTTTTTTCAATATGTAAGGCTTCAACTCTTGTACCTAGACAACACTGATTATAAAACTCATACTGAATGATGTGGATAGAGGGTCTGGAGTGGGGATCTACTGGCGTATGAAAACCATCCAGCATGTCCAACTGTTGCCAAGTACAAATATCTTGTATATGTGTAAGTCTAGGGTCTTCCTGTCTCAGTCTTTGAGTCAACAGGTAACAGTATTGTGGCCTTGAGTTTTCAACCTAGAAAACCTGTTAGAACTAAGAAGGTAAATCTGCTTCTCTTCGTCATTTCTACCCCTGAGAAGATGAAGCTTTCAGTATAGAGATAATGCAATAGATGAGACTCATATTTCCATAAATTTCAGCATAAGCAATATGTTTGATATTTAAACTATCTATTATTGGGGCACCTCACTGGCTCAGTTGGTTAAGCATCTGCCTTCAGCTCAGGTCATGATCTCGGGGTCCTGGGTTGGAGACACACAGCAGATTCCCTGTTCAGTGGGGAGTCTGCTCTTCCCCCTCCTAACGCTCCTCCCCCCACTTGTGCTCGCTCTCCCGCTCTCTCTCTCCTCCCTCTCTCTGTCTCTCAAATAAATAAATAAAATCTTTTAAAAAATAAAATAAAGTATTTTTTAAGAGAATCTGACATATTTTTTTGCCTCTGATTTTTAAATGCATAAATAATTTCAAACTTACAAATTGAAATTTAAGGAAATTTGACTTTTTTAATATTTGTATGGTTACAAGAATTTGGCTTACCACATACACGTTTAATTTATTAGATTTCCAGGATCCTATATGGACTTACAAAGGGCTATTGAAATTGTAAATTTGTCCCTGTCAGGCATGTAAAATACTTAAACAGAAAATTGAATTCATTCAAGTTTATTAAGGCAAGTGAAATGTTTCAGAAAATTAAATTAACTGAGCTTATAAGTAGGACTGATTGTTTAAGGACACGTCTTGCTGGGCTTGAGTTAAGGTGACTGTTCTTAATTTTTTAGATTTATAAACAGTGCATCAAGATTTGAAGGCTTGGGCGCCTGGGTGGCTCAGTGGGTTAAGCCGCTGCCTTCGGCTCAGGTCATGATCTCAGGGTCCTGGGATCGAGTCCCGCATCAGGCTTTCTGCTCAGCAGGGAGCCTGCTTCCCTCTCTCTCTCTCTGCCTGCCTCTCCATCTACTTGTGATTTCTCTCTGTCAAATAAATAAATAAAATTAAAAAAAAAAAAAAGAATCTCTTAAAAAAAAAAAAAAAAGATTTGAAGGCTTACCGAAAACCAGGTTTTCACATTGTAATCTTGATCATTTGGATCTTAATTTAACCAAAGTATCCATAAATATTTCAAAGTATAAAGGATCCCCTGAGATGTCAAAATCCCACTAACACAGCACTCCTTCCCCCCAGCCCCTCTCGACTGCCTTCTACTTCCTCAAGTAGACTTGACCTCAAGTCACTTCCTCCGAGCGTTTGCCCCATCCCAATGTCCTCAGCTTTTAGCCTTCCCCGTTGATTTCTCCCAGTGTCCCCTACTGTTCCTCCATGACACCACAATTTCAAATTTCAAATTTTGTTTGTGAATTTGAGGTTATTGTTTAATGTCTATTTCCCCCACGAAGCTGTAAGTTCCACAAAAACAGGGAGTGCTTCTGTGTGTTACGTGTTGTATCTCCAGGGGCCGGAACAGCTAACACCCAGCACATCGTATGTGAACAATAAATGAAGATCGAATAGATGGAGTGACTCAGGGGCTGAGGTAACTAGGAAATGTGGTGCCTCTGTGATAGCAGGCAAACTGGAAATGCCCTTCTGTTAACTTCACAGTTCTAGAATGTATCAAATATTGACTATGTCTCACACAAGACAGGTATCACAGTTCGCAGTTTTCATATCATTGAGAGGCTTATAGATATTCGGGAATCTTGCCCAGAGCCCAAGCTCTGGCCAGCAGTGATGTCAGGATTTGAACCCAGATTTCTCTCATTTCTAATCCCACCCTACAGTTTTCAACCTGGGGCCATAATTTCTACACAGTCATTAGAATGGTGCTTGGCACATAGTAAGTGATGGATATATTTATATATTTTAGCAACTTATATTGATAATTTTTATATCTATATTTTAATAAACCCTTTAAAAAGAAACAGAAATTAAAGTTAATCTTCTCACAATTAGATAATTAAAGAAGATTATCTTTAAAGACACATAAATCAAAGCCAAGAAAATGAGAAGATTATTCTAAGTTTGGGGTAGTTTAATTCAAATTACCCAGTATTTACAATATGAACAAGCTGTTAAGGGTCAACTCCAACCCTCGTCTAGACTAAGGAAGCAGTCAACAACTTAATTAATAATGAAAGGAAGGAAAGTCACACTGTTGGTTGGTGAACATCCATTCACTCACAACAGAGCACTGCGTTACGTACTTTCACACCTATCTCCTTTACTCTCTTGGAAAGTCTGACCTGGGTTTATGTTATGGAAAAAAGTCTTATTTTTCTCAGAAGGAGATTTTTCACACAGAACTTCCCCTGACCTGACCTTCAAAGAGACCTACTGGGCAGCTCCAGATGGAGGCAGTGGCGAGCCGTCCAGGGGGTATGTACTTGGCAGTGAGGGAACAGAGTTGTGAAACTGTTGTGTTAGGACGGTGTGTTCAGTCACTTGGGGCCTTTGTCTTACTGAGTAGAGGCCAGACCTCAGTAGGGCTAAACGACTCAGGTCAAGAGAGGGGGGCATGACAAACAGTGAAGGACAGAGAAGACAGAAGTGACCTGTGATGGTACTAAGCAGTGAGATGGGAAAGAGAACAGAAGTGGCTCATAGAGAAGCCTGGTAAAGTCACGCGGATGTGTCATGTGTCCTATAGTCATCCCCTCGTCCCCTCCAATGGAGTCTACATTATTCACCAGGGCTTTTAGGTAATTTTTTTTTTAAGAATTTATTTATTTATTTATTTGACAGAGAGAGATCACAAGTAGGCAGAGAGGCAGGCAGAGAGAGGTGGGGAAGCAGGCTCCGGGCTGAGCAGAGAGCCCGATGTGGGGCTCCATCCCAGGATGCTGGGATCATGGCCTGAGCCAAAGGCAGAGGCTTAACCCACTGAGCCACCCAGGCACACACATATGCACACCCCCCACCCCCACCACCCCACCAATACTTTTAGATTCGGATTTGTTTTAGGGAGAGAGGCCAGGCTGAGTCTGGCCTCCAGGTGGGCTTAAATTAAATTTAAATTGCAAGGCGAGCAACTTGGGGCTGGGAAGGAGGGGTTGGTTCTCATTCAATTTATATTTGCTGCCTGGTTCTCTGAGAAGCACCTGTCTTCACGCCTCAAGCCACATCACCCCTCCACACCTGCGATAGGACTGGAAGCATGTGCTAATTGCGAAGCGAGTATCTAAACTGGGGGAGGGCAGTCAAGGGCTCAAACTTAAGCAAACCTGAATTTGTAAAAGACCAGGACTACTCCCAGCTTTGCCACCCTCTGCTTATAAACTGCTCTCACAACCGGAGTTTCTGATCTGCAGAGTCGGGCTCTAGAAAAGTGATTCTAAGATCTCCACCTTCCAAATCTATATATTGTATAAAAAAAATGGGTTTTTTTTAAGACTTTATTTATTTATTTAATTGAAAAAGAGACAGTTAAGAGAGAGCATGAAAGAGGAGAAGGTCAGAGGGAGAAGCAGACTCCCCGTGGAGCTGGGAGCCCGAAGCAGGACTCCATCCTGGGACTCCAGGATCATGACTCCAGGATCAAGGCAGTCGCTTAACCAACTGAGCCACTCAGGTGCCCCCAAAATAGGTTTCTGAGTAGAACCCTAGTGAACACACCAAAAATTCCCCCCAACCTACAGCATTAGCCTACTTCTCATCTTCAACTATTTCTAAAACGTATCAAAACATGAGCCAAAATAGAGTCGTGTATCTCTGCGTTAGGTTCAATTTACCACTCATTAACAAACTAAGGTTATTTTTGGAATAGTTATTTTTCCACTTAGGACATAGAGTAAAACAAGACCAAGATGCATGTTTGGTTTCCATGCAGTCACTGTTAAACCCCCCAAAAAGTTGTCATACAAAACAAAACAAAAAGAAGTTTAAGAAAACGAAGTTTCTGAATCAACCATTATAAGGATCAAAGATCTCTCAAACTAAAGCAGCCAAATGTGTTACTTTCTTTTCCTTTTGTAGATCAAAACCAGCTTGTATACTTGTAAGCCTCCCAAATGTACCTGATTTTCATAGATCGACACGAGGGCATATTTTGGAGGAGACTTACTCATATATTTCCAGATTGCTTCGTTTGTTTTCAGTCACATAGTTGCTTGGGATTAAGCCTTCGTTCCTACAGCAAAAGACAAAGCAAAAATCAACATGCTTGGCATATCTGTGGCATCATCGTGACAGCAATCCTTTTAAAATCTCAAGGACATGGGGGAAATCAAACTTGTCTTACTGATTAAATTGCTGAAAGGAGAAAAAAAAAGGATTTTTCACTTCCATATTCAGCCAAAATCCTTGTATGATAAATACTAAGATTCTGATTTAAAATGGAAGTAATTTAAGATGTTTTGGAACACTTAGATTTTTCAAAGAGGAAAGGCGGCACTGATGAGGTCATTGGGGTATCACAGTGACTAGATGATAAACATAGCAACAGCAAAGATATCAACTTAATTTTTTTAATTGCTGCAAAATAGATAGAATAGACATGCTAGGTTAGCCATGTCCTTATTACAACATTGTCACTCAGAAACATATGAACATGTGTCCTTGTACACCAGAAAAAGTACTTCTCTAAGTCATACCAAACAGGGAAATCCCTGGGTCACCAAGTATGTGCATCTCCCCTTAGATACAGCAAATTGCTGTTGAAGGAAAATATACCAATTTACACATCCATCAGCAGGGTAGGGTTTTTCTTTTTCTATACCTTCACCAATGAAATATGAAATTAAAGATCACAAGAAGATCTCCATGACATTATTGAGAAATCCAAGCAAGATGAAGAACAGTGCATTTAGCCTGATAAGAATTAGGTAAACTAGGGGCGCCTGGGTGGCTCAGTGGGTTAAAGCCTCTGCCTTCAGCTCAGGTCACGGTCTCAGGGTTCTGGGATCGAGCCCCACATCGGGCTCTCTACCCAGCAGGGAGCCTGCTTCCTTTCCTTCTCTCTGCCTGCCTCTCTGCCTACTTGTGATCTCTCTCTGTCAAACAAATAAATAAATAAATAAAATCTTTAAAAAAAAAAAGAATTAGGTAAACTAAATCTGCAAACAAGAATGTATATTTTAGTATGTACATGGAAGTGCAATGAAAATTTTCTGGGAGGTTCTCACTAAGTGAATAATGGTGCTTGGGTCTGGAGGCATTGTTTATCATGGTGGCATATTACAAAAAGCGATATTCACTTATTAACTTTGAAATGAAAAATTAAATTGTCTTTTTTAAGAGTCTGAGTCATGCCAATGCCAATTCACAGAAGGGCTAATTACATGGTCCTGAGCCTACTCATACCTCTTTCCCACTGGAAAGTGTCCATCATATGTTTAAGTCAAAACTAAAAACTGGCAAGAGGGCTAAATCATCAGGAAAATATAATTAAAGAAAGAGGTATGTAATCTAGCTACTTCTAATACTTAGATACTTATCATCTCCAAATCATCATGAAGAATAGAAGTCAAAAGCCAGCATTCTCCCCCAGGCAGCCCAGATCCCCTTCAGAGCATCTACCTCGGATTCTAGCCTGGTATTAACAACCCGTTGCCCTTGACACAGTGACGTCTGTTTGCACCCCAAGGTCTTTTCTTCCTACCCGTTTAATTCAGCAAGTACTGCAATGTTGACTTCCAAAACTAGTCATTGCAGAAATGGGAAAATGAGCGAGATACTGTTTCTGTTCTTCTCTTAGAGCTTGACAGAAAAAAAGAATTCAAATACTCAAAGAAAGTGTAAATCAGGAAAAAAGCCCATATGGTAGAAATCATTATTCCCATATTTTACAAATAAAGAAACAAAAATGCATTAACAATAAAATGGCCATACAATACAGTAATCACTTCTGCTATTTATCTCAAGAAAATGAAAACAGTAACTCAAAAAGATGTGTGTACCTTTCGTGCTCATTGCAACATTGTAATAGTCAAGATATGGAAACAACGTAAATGTCCATTGATGGATGGATGAATGACACAAAGACATATATATATATACACACAACAGAAAATTAGTCATAATTTTATAAGTTATGTATGACTTATGTATAAGTATGTATATGTATGTATGTATAAGTCATAAGTCATTGTGTGTGTATGTGTATATATATATATACAACAGAAAATTAGTCATAAAACAGGAGAAAGTCTTGCTTTTTGCAACAACATGGTGGATCTCAAAGGCATTATGCTAAGTGGAATAAGTCAAATAAGAAAGGCAAATACTGTACGATCTCGATTATACATGGAATCTAAAAAATTTTTTAATTAAAAAAAAACAAGCTCAGAGATACAGAGAACAGTTTGGTGGCATACTATATTGCATATTTGAGAATTGCTAAGGGAGTCAATCATAAAACTTTTCATGGCAAGAAAAAAAATGCTGTTGACTATTTGGAGTGATGGATATTAACTACCCATATTGTGGTGATCATTTATATATATATAGATCTCAAATAATTACATTGTACACCTGAAACAAATATAATGTCATATGTCAATTATATCTCAATAAAGGAAGGGAAGGAAGGAGGGAGGGAAACTCAGTCAGGGTAAGTGACCGGCCAAGGACATACAGCAGTAAGTGACAGCATGGGCATGTGAAGCCAGGCGTTTGCAGTTCTGTGACTCCGCCTGAAATCGCAGTGCTGTCGTGCTCTCTCATACAGACAGAATGTGTAGGGACCGGTTCTGCTCATGCAGAAGGAAGAATTCTAAACCCAGAGAAAAAGAGCCATAACGCAGATTTTCTGCTTCAGAAGTCTTCAGAGGATAAAGGAAGAGGAATTCGATAAGGACCGTAGCACGGTTCTTACCCTAAACGGTCTCTTGCCTTCCACCAGTGAGGGTTGTACTTCTCCAGTATGAGGTATTCCTCTGATCTCTTCAATGCTAAATCACAGGGCTCTCTGGGCAGGAAATCATACAGTGCCTTTACTTGGATCTTCTCTTCGGGAACCTCGGATGGGGGGAGGGGAGGCAGTGGCTTACGTTTCGATGGTTGCCCGTGGTCTCTGTTGGACTGTAAAAACCAAGGAGTGATTTGCTGTATTATTGTTTTAGTCATCTGCACTAAAAAAGAATAGAGATAGAATATATTCCCCTGCTGCCCCAATTCTCCCCTCTGGCTTCACCAGAGCAAAAACCAGAGTGGGATAAATATAGGAAATGACCATAAAACAACCTCTGAATCCAGCAACACACTCATCATTTTGTAAGCTGTCAAGATCACGAATTCTCTTGCCAGCATTGCAGCGGATGTTTCTCTTTTCTTTTTTAAAATAGTTCTATGCTCAACACGGGGCTCGAACTCATGACCATGAGATCAAGCGTCGCATGATCCACGGACTGAGCCAACCAGGTGCCCCTGCATGTTTTTTAAGCCACATTCTTAAATTTTAATCCCCCCCCCCAATAGTTTCACTTTGTTTTATGGGTTTTTCTCTCTTGAAAAATGACAAACAGCCCTTCCCTTTCACACGCTGTGAGCTGTGTTTGAGCTTATCACACTTCTTAAGAACACGGTTCCCTCCAACAGTGAACTGAAAATTACTCCTGCTTTCAAAAATGGCAGAAGACATTTTTCCCCATTCCCTGTCTGGTTTCAAGTTCTGCCGAAACATAGCAGAGTAGGCTAATTTAAATGGTCTTTTTTTTTTTTTTTTTTTTTCCTTTTGCTCTCTTCTAAGGAATTCATTCACTGGGTGTTTATGAAACCCTCGTCACACACCGAGCATGACATGAGATTCTGTGTGTGGCCACAAACAGTACCTCGAGGAGCTTAGTCCCTAAAAACACATGCTTCCTCTGTTCCCTCCCCCTCATCAAGATGATACTCACTCGCTTCTTGCTTGGCAATTCCCGGAACCATGGCCTGCGATGCCGTGTATATTTTTCTGGAAATTCTTCATCTTTGCTCAGGCTTATTTGTGTTCTGACTTGTCTGAGATTGAAAAACAACCATGTTACCAACAATGACCTGAATTCGGGTTATCCAAGCATTCCCCCAATACTCATGAAACGAAGAGGAAGCTCCAGGTCTCTTTCCAACTCCCTTCTTACTCAGAAGACTTCCCACGGGCAAGTTACCACCTCCCAGAACTGCATTTTCCTTACTGAGGAGCTAGTGGTACTAAGAGCATGTGGAGTTTTTATGGAATAAAATTGAAGAAACGTTGTTATGTCCGTCTCCCAAACCAGAGCCGGTGAAACCTCAGTTCCCTCATCTCTCAGATGGAGATTAGAAAGGCCATAGGTGTTTTTGAGAGTTACTTGAACTAATAAATGCAAATCCTTTAGCACAGTCTTGCAGAGAGGACACTCCCATTAAATGCTAGCTGTTCCTCTTTTCACGGTACCTCGCATTTACTCTGTACAATCGTTTGCTGGGCATCAAAGTGCAAGAGACTCTGATCATTGGGGGCAGGAGGTATTCAAATAAATAAGACAGGATTCTTGCACTTAAGGGGTAAAAATTATTAAGTGGAACACAGAAAGCAAAGAGCATACATAAAATAAATATCAAATACAGAACCAAGCCACATGCTATGGGAATGCAATGGAAGGAGCAATTAATGTCCAAGGGATCCAACCAGGACAGATGGTTGAAAACCTGAAATTTTACTTATGCCTTTAGATCACTAGGCACTCAGCAGGGAGGAAGTGGGGCAAGGGTTTCCCAGACAAAGGGAACAGCAGATACAGAGAGACACAGACGCAACAGACGATAAAGAAACGAAATGGATGAATTCCAAGAAGTTGCCCTCAGAAGTAGACTCACCGCTTCTGCAAGGAACAGCAGCAACAGCAACAGAAAATCGACTGGATGGTATTATCTGAAAAGCAGATCATTGTGGGAGAGCCGTAAGTCCATGATATTGGCTAGATGAGGTCAGCGGTGCTAGTCCAAAGGAGGAAATTTCCGGAAGGAAATTCCCAGGGAGTGATAGGAATGATGAAACATATGCTAGGTCTTCACTCTGCCCCCCTTTACTGGTGGCAGGTGAGAAACTGTCTCAAAAGCAAAAAGAAGTTACTGGCACCCTGACCAGTGTGGTTTCCCGTCTCAGGCTCTTCTCCCCAGGTCTGGTTTATGCATTTCCTCGGTCTGTGAATGACAATGACCACTGTATTCTACTTTACCTTGATTGGGGCTAATGTCAGCTAATAAATGCATAAAAGAATAGGATTCCAAAAGCAATGTTCTCCTAGGAAATCTGTTAGCATGGATTTTGAATTAGGTCCATCATATTTCTTCTAAAAATATTTTTAAATATTTTATTACTTAATATTTTATGTTCATAGAACCTGGATTTCTCATCGTGACACCAGACAATGAAGAATTAAGGAAGCAAAGAGTATGTTGGACATGAGTTATGAGGTTAGACAGACTTGGGTTTGAATCCTCACTGTGTGGGTGACTATATGTGCAATGAGTCCCTTCACTTCTCTAAGTCTTCGTTTTCCTATCTGCCAAAACAGGATAATCATACCTAACCCCTTTGAGAAGCCTTACGAGGCAGAGGTTAATCTGGGGAATTTACTGAACTGCTCTGCACTTAAGTTCCCTTGTCTGTAAAATGGGAACAATTAGATACTTAGCATGTAAGACTACTGGGAGGATTGATTGAACCAGTTCCTGGGAAGAACCTAGAACAGTCCCAGGTGTATGGGAAGAGGGTAATCAAGAAGACCTACTATTGGTATAGGGTTGTTGAGAAGATTAAATTAGACATCATCTCTCAAGTCCCAGGAAAATGGAAGTGGGGTACAAACAGAAGACCCCCAGTGCAGTCTACCCTCAGCCTCTACTCTGTGCCCCCAAAAACAGGGGAGGCAATGGAGTTTCATCAGCCATCATGTTAACACCAGGTGATGTCAGTACAGTCATACTTCCACCTGAAACATAGTACGTTAAACATCAAGACACTTTAAGTAAGGCAGGGAAGGAAATAAGGAGAAAAGAACAGTAACATATAACAGAGTTGCTACAATCCCCCATCTACAGCTGTCCTGAGTCCTAAGCTAATGATCACAGGTGCCTTCTGTCACCATCTAGTCCATGTTCCCCTTTGCCTCTGCCAACACTTTGGCTAAAGAAGGTACTTTATATGACAGAATAATCCAAATGTTCATTCCTGTGGGATTTGGGTCCTTAGTTGGTCTTGTTTTTATGGGGTTGTTATAGTTTTCCATTGACCAGGACTATTTTGAATATTAGGAAAGAAAGATGGCAAATTCTGTGAGTTTCAAAGTCCTCTTTGTCCACTCTATGAAGAACTAATCCTGTTGCTTCCTGATAATCAGGATACTCATCCCAACTACACTGACCCCTTTCTGTGTCAATCAATTCAGTGACACAAGGAATCTCAAAATGGCCAGAGGGGGATCTCAACTTCTGGTATTCCTATCTGCCAAAACAGGATAATCATACCTAACCCCTTTGAGAAGCCTTATGAGGCAGAGGTTAATCTGCCTCCCACCAACCCCAAGGTCACAGATAAAATGAACAATATTGCAGTGGGTTATTAGATGAGATGGTGAGAGGGACCACTCCAAATACCTCTCCTAAGTTCCCCAACTCATGCATCCTGGCTCTATACTTGTTGCTGGTTTAAGACATTCACTGCATCCTATAGGATACCACTCCAACATTGCAAGATGTTATCTCCCAGACATCATAGTAGTAACTGAGCTTTTAGCTGGCCATTCCTCTGTCCTATAAGCCAGCTGCTTCTGAATCATGGAACACCATGGTTAAGAGTATTCAGAGAACCATTGAAGAAGCACAAACAAAACTGAAAACAGGCTAACGGAATGTATCATCTTGTAGACCTCTGACTTTATCTTTCCATTCTGTCCCCATTCCAAGAGTTTCAGCCATAATTCTCTCCCCAGACCTTGCTAAAAGTCTCCTGACCTTGTACCTTCCATGTTCCCAACTAGCAAACCAACTTTTTTTTTTTTTTTTTTTTTGGGCCATCACTAGTTAGTTATCGTAGTTCAATATCTCAGACTATCTTCCTAATGAAGTATAAACAAACTTTTTTGAAGTTCTGGGAGGATTTCATTTCAGCACCATCTTTCAGGAGACCTCTGAATGCGGCTATAGCATGATGGCTGTTTATTTCCCACTCATCTGTGCTCAGGATTCAGATCTATCTATACATGAGACTTGTTGAGGAACTCCCCTGAGGCCTCTTGTGTGCATTGAAGGAGAAGCAGAAAGAGCAGGTACTATGTGAGTATAAGTCACCTGCTCCTGAAGCTATCTTGAGCCTTCTGGATCTCCTGGGGCCTACTTTCAAATACACGGCTTCCATATTATGATGGAGTACTGCTATTCCTGCCTAATTTTATGGTTCATTGAATCAGATAACACTCCATTTAAGACAGGCGGCTTGAATCACATAAATATTTCATGATCCATGGTTGACCATTCAGTCTTCACCAGTAGCAAGCCAGCAGCTACTTTTCAAGTTAAAAATAATTATCAGCACAGTGTCGAGGCATCACTTCTAACTCCTAGGGGATTGTGCTCTGATTTCCATCTTGAGACTTTATAGGATTCCATATAGCTAGCATTTTTCCCTTCATTCCAGGCTGCCAAGAATGATAATTCGAGTAATTATAATTGAGTTATTTCCCCCAGCAATAAGGCTTCCTTGGACCTCTAAATAATATGACCAGATAAATCTCAGATCCAGTTTTGACTCTGTTTCCTGGAGCCACTTCTGATACCAATTACTGTATTAGTCAGGTTTCCAATATGAAACATGACATATTTAAATTAGAACAATTTTAAAAGAGTTCATACACGAAGGAACTAATTACAAAGGTGTGGATGGAGGTAAGGGAAACTGGGTCCAGGAGTACTAGAAGTGACACCATCCCTAGGTCCAAAAGGACCAGGAAAGTGAGAAAGAGACAAGTAGAGCCAAAATCTCTTTGATAGGAGCAAAGATCTGCTGTTGAGAGACACAACCAACTCAAGGCAACCTCACCATAACTTCCTCCCAGGACTCCCCGTTAGTGTAATCCAACCAGAAGCCAGGACTTGGAAGCATGTTGATCCAACCCCTACAGATTATGTTTCCAGGATAGAGTGCAAGGTGGAGAAGAAAGAATACCAAGAGGCTGGGCTCACTTAGCCATCATGGAGGTTGGCTACCATATTTGTTCCCTATGGATCATCCTTCTAGGGGTATAGGATAGATAAGAATAAAGATACTCAAACAGTTATAAGGCTATATCAGCTTCCCTTCCTTTCACAGAATTTGACCTTCCAAACCTAGGTTCATGCATTAGTTACTTGCCTGTCTCTGACTTGGACATTATCATACTCAGTCTTTGGGCTACAGAAACATTGGTGGTCCAGTGGCAAATGTCTCATTCCACTGTGGAGACATAGTTCCAGCCCAAGCCCAGCAAAGACTCATCTTTCCTCCCATTGCTGCTTTATCACTCACCCTTGACTTAATAATTTTCTCTCATCTTTTGCCTGCAACCAGAAATCACCCATTTCCCAAGGACCATGCCAAGGTTGATTTCTAGACACTAAAATAAAATTACTGAGCCCCCCAAATCTGCACTATTTTTATTATGTATTATTAAGTTTTGGGATTTCAACAGCTTCTGTCAATTTCCTGGTAGTATCTGCATGAAAAAATGGCCCAAACACTCTGAGAAAGAGGGTGCGTTAGCACTTAGGGGCTCTGTCTACTTTAGCAAGACGGGGTCTAGTTTACATTCTTGCCAATTGACTCCAGTGTTGTTTTAGAGCCCCATATAGATCTGTATCTATCCAGGCCAAGAGACGCAAAGTCAAATGTAGGTTACACAAATGAATGAAGTGGGTCAGACTACGGTTTAGAATGTGACAAAAATGCTATGGCCTCACGTAGAGGTATTCAAATTCCACATTTTAAAAATACTTCTTCCTTCTCTTGTATGACCATTCCCCTCTCCACTGGATCATTGCCATTATCATACAAATATGCTGCTACTTTCCCCATTAAAAACAAAAGAAACTACTCTTGATATAATTTCCTTGATCAGTTTTGCTCCCCATTTAGAGTAAAATCTAGAAATGACTCACCTTTTCTTGTTGCTTCCACTTCATCTCTCGTTTTCTCTTAACCCATTCCAGTCAAGCTTTTGTTCCTACTACTTCCCCCAAATTGCTCTTGCTAGGGTCTCCAGTGACCTACGCACTCCTTATCCCATGGTGAACTGGATGTCCTCATCTTACTTGACCTCTCAGCAGCATTCCACACTCTTCTCTTGGTTTTCTTTCTTCTTGGTCTCCTTTGCTACTTCTCTTCCTTCCTACCCTCTCAGCCTGGGGTTAAATAGCCTGCTCCAAAGCTTTTGATCTTTTCTCTGTCTCATTCACTCCTTTGATTATCTCATTCCTCTTTCTTAAAAACAATCTATCTGCCAATGACACGATGACATCCAAATATATACCTCTATCCAGTTCCAGTGCGTTCCAGATTTGCATACCCAAATGCAGTCTCAAATTCTCCACTTGGGTGTCTAGAGGACACCTCCAGCTCACATGAAGAAATCTGAACTCCTTCTCTTCCTTCCTCCCCAGATTTGCTCTACCCATCCTCTCCATTTCATCAGTAGCGAGATCATTTTTCCAGTGGCTCAGGTCAATGATCTTGGAGTTGTCTTTGACTCTTCTCTTTCTCTCACACCCCAGTCTAACCTGTATGAAAGCATGTTGATTCTGCCTTCAAAATGTATTCATGAGTTTCAGTTTGGAATGAAAATGGTCTGGAGATGGACAGTGGGGATTGTTGTATGATAATTCAGATGTACTTAATGCCACCGAACTATACACTTACAGATAATTAAAATGGCAAATTTTATGTTATGTATATTTCACCATGGTTTAAAACTCTATCTTTTCCTCTCTCTCTCTCTCTGTCACACACACACACACACACACACACACACACACACACACAATATTACTGCTTTTCCTACCCTTCTGTTACTACCGTGGCCTAAGCCACCATCATTCATCTGGATTATACCTACAGCCTGCTGACTTCTTCCCACTTCTACCTTAAACTCCCTCTGGTCTCATTTTGGCACAGCAGCCAGAGTAATTAATGGAAAACCTAAGTTGGATCATGTTGCTCCTTGTTTCCAAATCCCACAAAGACTCCCCATTTTATTGACAGTTATAGCCAAATATCTCACACTAGCCTATAAAACTCTCTGTGAACTGGCCTCCCGTTGCCCCTCATTTCTGTCCAACATGTCCTTGCTCACGTCACACACCCACATTGCCCGCCTCGCTGCTCCTGAGGCACGCCAGACCTGCTCTCCCCGCAGTTTATTGAAGTATAATCAACAGAAAATATTATATTCATTTCAGGTATTCAACATAGTGATTCAACAATTACATACATTA
Organism: Mustela nivalis; assembly: GCF_964662115.1. NCBI lineage: Eukaryota > Metazoa > Chordata > Mammalia > Carnivora > Mustelidae > Mustela > Mustela nivalis. The sequence continues at coordinate 27,530,780 of NC_139023.1, read as the reverse complement.
TGTAATGTTCACCACAGTAAGTGTAGTTACCGTCTGTCACCATGCAGTGTTATGACAGTATTATTGACTGAACTCCCTATGCTGAATCTTTCATCCCTGTGAGTTACTTATTTCATGTCTGAAACTTGGTACCTCATAATCCCCTCCGCCCATTCTGCCTGTGCCTCCACCTCTCTCTCTTCTGGCAACTCCTAGTTTGTTCTCTGTATTCTGAGTCTGTTTCTGTTTGGGTTTGTTCATTTGCTTTGTGTTTTAGAGTCTACATGTAAGTGAAATCATATGATATTTGTCTTTTCTGTCTGACTTATTTCACTTAACATAATCACCTCTAGGTCCACCCATGTGGGTGAACAGTAAGATTTCATTCTTTCTCACCACTGAGTTATATATTTATATCTCACAGCTTCTTTATCCAGTCCTCTGGATACACAGTGGATATCGAGTCTGGGTATCCAGTCACCACAGTAGACACCTGGGCTGTTTCCTTATCTTGGTTATTATAAATAAAGCTGCAGTAAATATAGGGGTGCATTTATCTCTTCAAATCAGTGGTTTTGTTTTCCTCAGGTAAATACTCAGAAGTGAAATTACTGGGTCATCAGGAAAGGACCCAAAAAAGGTAAAAGAAAACTACATCAAACTAAAAAGCTTTTGCATGGCAAAGGAAACCACCAACAAAATAAAAAGGCAAGCTATTGAATGGGAGTAGATATTTGTAAATCATATATTGGATAAGTGGTTCATATCCAAAATATCAAAGAACTTGTATCACTCAACACCAACCCCCCCACACACATAATCTGATTTTAAAATTGGCAGAGGATCTAATAGGCATTTTTCCAGAGACACATGAAAAGAGGCTCTCAACATCACTGACCATCAGGGAAGTGATCAAAACTACAGATGCCACATCACATCCGTCAGGATGGCTATTATCAAAAAGATAAGAAATAATAAGTACTACTGAGGATGTGGAGAAAAGGGAACCCTCGTGTGCTCTTGGTGGGAATGTGAGTTGGTGCAGCTACTGTGGCAAACAGCCTGGAGGCTCCTCAAAAAAATTAAAAATAGAATTATCATCCAATTTTCTTAACTCCCGCCACTCCTTCAAGTCTTTGTTCCAATCTTACCTTCTAAATGAAGATTCCCTTGATTGATGACTGCTGCCACCCTGTGCTCCCTGACTCCCCGACTTGGATATTCGTTACTTTGCTCATTTTTTCTTCTTTCTCTCTCTCTTTCTTTCTTTCTTCCTTCCTTCCCTTCTTCCTTCCTTCCTCTCTTTCTTTCTTTCTTTCTTTCTTTTCCTTCCTTCCTTCCTTTATTTTTTTTTAAGATTTTATTTATGTATTTGACAGACAGAGATCACAAGTAGGCAGAGAGGCAGGCAGAGAGAGAAGAGGATGCAGGCTCCCCGCTGAGCAGAGAGCCCGATGTGGGGCTCGATCCCAGGATCCTGAGATCATGACCTGAGCCGAAGGCAGAGGCTTAAACCACTGAGCCACCCAGGCATCCCTCTTTCTTTCTTTCTTGATGGCATTTTTTACCTTCTAGCTTACTATGTGATCGATTTATTTATTTTATTTCATTTTACTTTTTTAACCGTCTGTCTCCTCTACTGGAATGTAAACAGGGACCTTTGTCTATTTTGTTCAGTTATATCTCAAGAGGCTCTAGAAGTTGTTAGCATTTAATATGCATCCTACAAATATTTGTTGAGTGAATGGACACATCAAGGAATTAGTTTGAAGAAGCATCAAATGAAAACCTTTTCAGAACACCCACTCTACTCCTTGAATAATCACAAGCAGGTTATGTTATTCTCTATATTTTTCCCAATGCTTGAAATATTTCAAAACTGAAATTTATAGATTAAAAAGAGGAAACGCCCCGGAAAATCAGGTAGACCTGTGGTTAGATAGTTAAGGACCCATTCCAGGACGAAGAGTTTTTTACATGTATGTATGTAGGAAAAAAAAAAAAAAAACTTTTTCCTAAAAAACTTTTTATTTCTCTAATTCAGCCACTGACTTACCTTTTGCCCAACTGGAATTTTCATCTTCCTCATGAGCCCCCATAAGAAAACTATCCTAGCCCTCCCCACACCCCTCTCTGTCCTCTCTGCACTGGGGGCAGCTCTCCTGCCACAGCCCTTCATCCCCTGAAATTGTGCACCTGTGCAAAGTTCCTCTCTACCCCTTCTTGGTTAAGAACACCTCTCAGCGGTTGAGCCGACCACTGTCTGCAGTGGTGCTAAAACCACCAGAGACGCTGACAGATGAGAGTCTCAGCAGCTTGGCAGTCCCCCACCCCCCTGAACTCCCTGATTCCCAGACCCGGCTTCTGAGCCAGTGCCATTACAAGGGACACGGACACAGCAGCCAGGTGCATCGGGGCCGGGGCTGTCATGGTAGAAGTGGCTGGCTGTGGGGCTAGAATTGGGGCTGTGTTCAGGAGCCTCATTTTGATTATGCCAGGAGCCCCTCTCTGAAGCAACAGCTCTTCTCCTACGCCATTCTGGGCTTTGCCCACTTGGTGGCCATAGGACTCCTTTGCCTGATGGTGGCCTTTCTCACTCCCTTCACCCTGTGATGGAACCTTCTCCACCTCCCCATAGGTCTTTCTCCTGTGTCTCATCTACCCTCATGTTCCTTTTCCCATACACCCCAGGGAAAGTGGTTGGCTCAGGGTTTGACAGAGGGAGGACAAATAAATACCATATTCGTAAGAAAACAAAACAAAACAAAAACCTATATTGGATCCCCTTTTCTAATCTTCGCATGTCTGAGTATGATTCCAGCACAGAATGGATTCTGCCCGAAGCCCGTCCCTTGTATCCCATCTGCCATGAGTCTGTTGAAATTGTTTGGCTCTTTCCTCCTTCTCTCCCTGCTACCAATCTCATCCAAGCCCTCATCAGCCCACATCTGCGTTTCTGCGGTAACTCATTGACTCCTCACTTAACCCTGGGTTAAATAGATTGCCTCTTTACGATGAAGAATCTGGCCACAGAGAGGAGCCTCCTTGCTGAGAGTCAAAGAGCTTTTAACTGGACAACCAGGATCGGACCGAGGCAGCCCGAGTCCGGAGTCTCCTCTCTCAACCTCTGGGCACAGTGTCGCTCAGTGACTGAAGGAATTGGCCGAAGTCCCAGCCTCTGAGCCCTGCCCCTGAGCATCCCCTCCTTCGATCCATCCTCTAAGTCCATTTCCCTGAAAGTCTGTTTCAGCCAACTGCTCTCCTTCCTCAGCTCCTGAAAAGACTCTCAACTACATACGGCATCAAGAGGATACCCTCTCTCTCTTTTTTTTTTTTTTTTAAAGATTTTACCCATCCATTTGACAGAGAGAGATCACAGTAGACAGAGAGGCAGGCAGAGAGAGAGAGAGGGAAGCAGGCTCCCCGCTGAGCAGAGAGCCCGATGTGGGACTCGATCCCAGGACCCCGAGATCATGACCTGAGCCGAAGGCAGCGGCTTAACCCACTGAGCCACCCAGGCACCCCAAGAGGATACTCTCTCTTACACTCATCACCTTCCATAACCTGGCCAGCTCCACTCCCAACTCTCCACGTTCACCACTGCTCGTGCACCAGCTTCCTGCCCTTGCTCTGCTCTCACAGTCACCCCCAGCACTCCTGCCTCCAGCCTGAAAAGGACTTCCACTGCAGTTCACTCCCATCTAATGGTCCTCCAGGCTCCCGGAGCACAAGTGATCTGTCCTGCGCTGTGGCTCGTAATTGGGCACCACGTTAGACTGCCATCTCAAGGACGTCCATCTCAAGGACCATCTTTGCGTAGGCTCCATCTCTCATAGGTTTCTCGGTCACCCCACAGTTGACTTTTCAGATTGGATGATTCTTGGGGAGTTGGGGGATGCTGTCCTGTGCCCTACAGTTTCTTCAGCAGCACCTTTATGACCAAGAATCAGCAGCAACCCCTCTTCCTCCTTTGACATCCACCTCCTCTTCCCAGTCGTGAAAACCAAAACACTCCCAGACATTGTCAAATGTCCCGGGGTTGGGGTGGGGGAGGGGGAGCGGCGTACAAAAACCCCTTGATTTTGAGAACCACTGAACCACACTGTAATCTCCTCCATGTTGGCGCTTCCCAGAGCCCCCAGCACGGCTGCCGGGCACACAGAGAACTCAGTAAATTAGCCTTGCCCATACCCCCACACCACCACACCCCACCTGGGCTCTACTCTTCAGTAGCTCATTCTACCACAGGACATCACACAGCACGAGGCTGGCCACAGAACAAGCAGGGCTGACCACAACCTTTTGACTAAGTAGAACAGCGAAGTTGACAAGAATGGCTTCCGGAGCTTTGGCTAGTACTTATAGGTCATAAGCCTAACCCTCTGTCCCAGAGACATTAAATAAAGAAGTAACTTATCCAAAATCAAGCACCAATCCCTGAGATGCTAGATGAAAGAGTGAAACCCTCTCTGGCGTTTGAGGACTTTTTTCTGTATTAGGACAGCGCATGGGGGTGAGTGGGTTTTGGTATAGACCAACTTGCAGTCAAATCATGGCTCCATTTTCTTTTTTTTTCTTTTCTTTTCTTTTTTTTTCTCTTCTCTTCTTTTTTTTTTTAACTTTTTTTTTTTTTAAACATATAATGTATTATTTGCCCCAGGGTACAGGTCTATGAATCCTCAGTCTTATACAATTCACAGCACTCACCGTACGTAGCACATACCCTCCCCAATGTCCATCACCCCGCCATACTATCTCTCTCCCCCACCCCCAGTAACCCTCAGTTTGTTTCCTGAGATTAAGAATCTCTGATGATTTGTCTCCCTCCGGATCCCATCTTGTTTCATTTTTTCACTCCCTACTGCCCATCACCTTGCCTCTCAAATTCCTCATATCAGGGAGATCATATGATAATTGCCTTTCACTGATTGACTTATTTTGCTTAGCATAACACCCTCTAGTTCTATCCACGTCATTGCAAATAGCAAGATTTCGGGGAGGGGCGGTTGATGGCTGCATAGTATTCCATTGTATATATACCACATCTTCTTTATCCATTCATCTGTTGATGGACATCTAGGTTCTTTCTATAGTTTGGATATTGTGGGCGTTGCTGCTATAAACATTCGGGTGCACACGCCCCTTCAGATCACTACATTTGTATCTTTAGCACAAATACCCAGTAGTGTGATTGCTGGGTGGTAGGGTAGCTCTATTTTTAACTTTTTGAAGAACCTCCATGCTGTTTTTTAGAGTGGCTGTAGCAGCTTGCATTCCCAGCAACAGTGTAGGAGGGTTCCCCTTTCTCCACATCCCTGTCAACATCTGTTGTTTCCTGACTTGTTAATTTTATGGCTCCATTTTTTGTGGCAACAATGTGATTCTGGCCAATCACTCAGCAACCTTATCTGGAAAATATAGGAATGAAACCTACCTTCTAGGAAAGGCAGTTCCCCAACATAGGCCTTACTGTAAGCAGGCTCTACACTAAGATCTCACTACATTTTATGCTAAGTTACTCCCTAAACATTGAAACCAGTCCTGTTATTACCCCATTTTACAGAGTGAAAATGCTAAGAGAAGGAAAAGTTCAGTAATTTGTCACAGAATTAAAAAGCTGCTGAGTCGGAATTCAAGCCCAGAGACTTTGGCTCAGAGACTGGGAGCAGAACAAGACTATCCTTACGGATGAGAAGATTAAATAAGACAGCAGAGCTGAGGCACCCAAATCATAGAGATTACTCATTTAATTCCCAACCTGTTCCCTCAGCCAGCTCCCTAGAATTCAGTCAGGTACTCACAGGCTATGTTTTAAGGTAAACAGATGTAAGTAGATGTGATTCTCCCTCTGAAGACAAAACAAGGGAATAAGGCCAAGCAAGCCAAAGCTGATTCTTTGCTCCCAACTCCCTTGTCCTGAGCCAACTCTCCACCCCTGACTCAAAGGCAGATGTTCCCACTGTTCAGGACTCTCAAGGGCTCTGTCTCTCCCTACCACCCAAACAGTTCTCAGGAGAGGCTCTGAAACTTACTGTTGGTAAGGGATCAATGATATCATAAACAGATACAGTAGGAAACATGCTACACTGTAGTCCTTCTTTGGAAGGCATTTTCATGTTTATAAGCATGATCCCTATATTGAGGTGAAGAGAGAGACTGATTTTAAGGAATTGGTTCATAAGTCTGTGGGAACTGGCAGGTCCAAAATCTAATGGGGTAGGCTGGCAGGATAGAGACTCAGGGAAGAGTTGTGTTCAAGTCCAAAGGCGGTCCGCTGGCAGAATGCCTCTCGCTGGGGTGAGGTCAGGCTCTATTCTCTTAAGGCCTTCAACTGATTGGGCAAAGCCCACCGACATTGTGCAGAGTAATCTGTTTTATTCAAAGACCACTGACTTAAATCTTGATTTAAATCCTCATCCCCCAAACCCTTTCACAGAAACATCCAGAATTATGTTGATCAAACAGCTGGGCAACATAACTCAGCCAAGGTGTCCCATAAAATTAGCTATCACAATACCTTAAATTTAAATACACAGAACCTTCCAGAAGGAATTGCTGGTATCACTCAGCAGGTGGGAAAGATATCTAGGCACTAGGCAAAGGCCTTCCCCTACTCACCTGTGGGACTACAAGCCCGCAAAGTAGATTACAAACCCCAAAATATCCCCAGGGTGACTTCTGCTCTCTTCTGCAGTCTACGATTTCGGAATCAGTGTTTTCAAAAATACTTATTTTTCCTGATTCAGTAGCAAAGGCACAGACCTATGCTGCCACTGATTTAAGTATGAGAAGGTTTTTCTTCTCCCTGGAAAACCAGGAGCAGCTGTAGGCGGGAAGGCCAACCTCTGCCTTGTTCACCATTCCATTCCTTCTGCCCAGCAAGTTGCTGCCCGAGAAATAATTGTTCAGTAAATGAAAAAAGAAAGTGTGTGTGTGTGTGTGTGTGTGTGTGTGTGTGAACGCCGATTAGTTCCCTGGTGTTCCCTCATTTGGCATGACTTTCCAAGCCACTAGGCATCTTTATTTATAGACTGAAATTTCAATTCCCTCCGAAGCAGATATCCGTGATTATTAGATCTGTGGTCGTTTTCGATTCACAGCTTCACCCAGGTTGTCGAGGTCAGTGAACAAATGGAGAATCACTTCTGTAGGCAACCTGGGATTCTGGAAGCCATGCTTTGCAGAGAAATTAACCTGCAGAGAGAAAACTCTTTTGTGCCTTTGGAAAATTCCGGGTTGAGGCAGAAGCTCGTGCATATCAAAGGCCCCTGCCAGAGAGACTAAAATGCCCCAGAGATGGGCAATGACTATTTACCCGCTGGAAGGGTTGAGGATTATCTCAGGAAGGAGCCAGCCAGCGCTTCCTCTCCCAGGCTTACGCCTGCGCTGATCTTTTCACCTGCTTCTTATTCCCCGGGCAAGTATCTTTAATTATATCCCAGGTCCCTGCAAATCAGGAAAAGGGCACCACGTCCTGGTGTAATCCCTGTGACCTTTCGGAATGACACATCTCTCATGGGTTAGGCAGTCCAACCTCCCCTTTGAGCTGGGGCTCGTGTTCCTTCCTGGGAATCCTTTTTTCCACACTTGTCTCCCTGGCACAAGGCTCCAGGCGCCTCCGGACGGGGGTGGGTGGCCACAACGAGGCTGTGGGGGAACAGGCTTCCACCAGGGGGCACTGGGAGGGAGCAAATGTGAGAAGCACCATTTCTCAGAACAGCTCCAAGGTCGCCTCCCCCAGCTCCCAAACACCTGTCGGATGCAAGGCTGTGGCCCCAGCCCTCTGGGAAGCAAAGTTGGTGGCTTTCCCTCCGTTTCTAGTGTTCTGAGGTTTACATCAGCCTAACCTCATCTTCATCCCCTGGCATGTCCGACGTCACTGTTTCATTCTGAATCAGAGCCTCAAGTGAAATTTATTCCTTCTGAATTTGGTCATCACTGGCAGATGGCGGCTGCTTTTTATTTGAAAACTGAAATAACTGGCTCGGTCTCGAGAGCTGTCTTGAACCTGGGGGCGGGCTAGTTGAGTCGCCCAACCCACACGTTCCAGGCTGTGGTTTTAAGGCGAGGAATTCTGGGGGCAGCTGTGTGTGCAGCTGAAGGGCGTGGAGGAAAACGAAAGCCTGTGGCTTTGGGGAAATGGCTCTGAGTGATTGATCCGATGTTCACTGCAAGCTAGGTGCCATTGTTCCCAGAAATTCCCAGAAAGACCCAACTTCCTCATGATGATCGTAAATTCTGTTTCTTAAGGGCCTTTTAAAAGCAAACACATTTTGGGGCGCCTGGGTGGCTCGGTGGGTTAAGCCGCTGCCTTCGGCTCGGGTCGTGATCCCAGCGTCCTGGGATCGAGCCCCGCATCGGGCTCTCTGCTCAGCAGGGAGCCTGCTTCCCTCTCTCTCTCTGCCTGCCTCTCCATCTACTTGTGATTTCTCTCTGTCAAATAAATAAATAAAATCTTAAAAAAAAAAAAAAGCAAACACATTTTAATTGACTTAACCAATGTCACCTGGGAAGGGGGACACCCAGCTAGCTTTCCTTTAGCGTGAAATTCTACCTCTGATCAGGCTGCAGAAAAGTTTCGCTGAACTAAGAATCCACAGCAGTGGGGTTCGGAGGGAGGAAAGAGGAAAGGAAGAAGGCAGGACAGACAGGACGGAGGACGGGAAGGAAGGAGGGAAGAAGTCAGACACTGAGTTTTTCCAAGAAATGTTTATTCAGTTTAGAAAGCTATCCTTTTTTCTGAGTGTATGCCCTCTATATATTTGAGCTATTACATTATCCTTGCCTTGTGTATACACTTCCCCTTGATATTAAAAAGATGCTCCTTCTAAGAGGAATTCTAGAAGCACACTCCAGGGTGTTTCCTTTTGATTTTAAAATGTCCCTGCTTCTAAGAAAGGATAGTCACCGGAAAGGTCAGTCTTTTCGCTTGTATTGACAAAAGAAGTTAACCCTATGTCAAACCCCAAACTGTTTTTGACATCATCTTGAGTCTTACCTTAAAGTAAGAGGAAGAGCTACTTCTAGGGGATCCTAACAGAACACAAGTTCCCAGCTCCTGGGACAGTCAACTGATACATTTGGGGGTACTTGGCCAGGCTGGCCCGAGGGGGCCGTGGGTGTGGGGAAGGAGTGAGGAGCCTCTAGAAGCCTCAGAAGCTGGGTGGGATTCTGGGCAGCAGGGGTGATGGTGTCCAGGGCGTATAAAGGATGAGGGAAGGCAGAGCCTCTCTGAAGACCGCACATCTGATCCCATCCTGGCCAGGGCACCCCCAAAGGCACCAAATATTCCTGCATCTTGAAGCCATTGTTTGCTCTGTGTAAGAAGATTGATTTTTTTTTTCCCCCAGGAATGAGCTGATGTGAGGCAGACGGGGTGTCTTGCAGACAACTCCGTTCTGCCCCCAGGTCTCAGAGCAGAATTTTCTAGAAGAACTGATGTCTGTGACCTCCGAATTCGTGATGAGTTCACAAATATCACACTCAAGACATGGAGCCAGCTCGTGATACGAAGTGCTCAGCCACAGGAACTGCTGACGGGGTTGGCGCTTGTGCCGGAAGCGGAGTCCACTGACCCTCAGTGGCAGGAAGTGCACAGATGACACTGGCCAGTGGGCTTCGAGGAGGAACAGCGGGGGGGATCTCAGCATGCTGGGAGACATGGAAACTCACAGGCGTCGTCATCCCCGGTATCATTATTATGACAGACTTTAGGCAGTAACGGGGGGGTCAAAGTTGTTTAAAAACAAAAGACAGATCTGCTAGTGTTCATGGTAACTTGAGGAAATTCTCTATGTTTGGTCAAGGGGAACAACTCCAACAGGAGGCAAAATAATGGTAGAAGTGGCCATGTTTGATTTTGGTCCAACGGTTCTTCCTGCTTTGGCCGCCGAATTCATCATCTGTTGTTGGAAACAAATCGTTATTATGTCACCGTTTCTGTGGGTCGGGAGCCCAGGCATGGCTTAGGTGGGTGCTTAGAGTTAAAGGTGGAGAAATTCACGAAGCTCATGAGACTGGAGTCAAGTTGAGTCAATCCACTTCCACGTTTGCTTTCATGGCTGTCGGCAAGCCATGGTGCCAGCATCCATTCCTCATGACGGGGATCCTCCTCAGGCCACCTGAGAACACTCGCGGCCTGGCAGCCAATAACCCAAGACACAGCCCAGGAGCACGAAGTCAGAAGCTACCGTCCTTAGACAACCTCACCTCGGAGAAGACACTCTACCACTTTTATCACCTTCTACTCATGAGAAGTGAGTTACCAGGTACGATTCAGACCCGAGGAGAGGGATTGCATAAGGGGTGAACACTGGGAGGTGGACACCACTGGGGCCATCTTAGAGGTTGCTGTGCAGCTGCCCTCTTTATCTTCATATTAATAATAATAGTAAAGGGGCATCTGGGTGGCTCAGTGGGTTAAGCCTCCGCCTTCGGCTCAAGTCATGATCCCAGGGTCGGAAGGAGCCCTACGTCAGGCTCTCTGTTCAGCAGAGAAGCTGCTTCCTCCTCTCTCTCTCTCTCTCTCTCTCTCTGCCTGCTTCTCTGCCTACTTATGATTTCTGTCAAATGTCAAATACATTTTTAAAAAATCTTAAAAAATAGTAAAGACAAAAATATAACTTGGTAGGGTTGGTGTAGAAATCAAATACAAGGAATGAGAGGGGTTTTCAAACATAGGGGCCCTAGAAAGGCCATGTGATCAGGGGTGCATACCTGACCCCCAGATCTGTAGGGAGGGGAGTCTGGAAATGGACCATTTTTGTCAGTATCCCATCCATGCTTCAGGCGCACTAAGATGTAAGAATCATTCATATACATCATTTTCCCCCCTTCTACTTCATAAATTGGGAAGAAAAGAAAGGCAGAGAAATCAGGTGAAAATGAGGTAGGGGGGAAGGAAGAGGGGAGTTTCCCAAACTCCTCGTTCTCCCTGGGCTTTGTCCTCTAAATAACGCTACTGGGCTGCTCTGTCCTCAGGACCACAGTTAGTGGGTAGGAACCTTGACCATACCCAGTGATGTTTCACAAATTAAGTTTCACGGGAGCAGCGCTCTAATACCTCGCTCAGGCTCTCCCCACCACGCAGTCTGACCAATATCTCACCTTCTCCATGCTCTCCTCCGCTATAGCAGCCTATCAGGCGAGACTTCTATGACAGCTCTTAAAACAACAAACATACTTGGCAAATGACTCTGGCTTGGCAAACACATACAGACACTTTTTGATGAGCAGGAATACACCTGGAGGCATCTCTTGGTTTTCTTTCATCAATGGTAAACACTTAAGTGTTTTACCCAGAAGCAAATAGAGCCATGTCTTCAGGGGGGTTTACGGCAGAAATAAACAAGGGATAGTTACATGGAACAAATTACCAGAAGCTGGAAGAGATGGTGAATGTTCATCAAATCCATGCCCTTCAAGGCCAGCCAGAAGGACCCTCACAATAGCCCCGCTGAGAGGGAGTCTCTCATCTAATCCCTTTGGCAAACTAATCCTGTCTCAACCCTTGTCATTATTTATTTTATATATAACCAAATCTTTCCTGTTAAAATTTACAGCCTTTTCTCTGGTTCTAACCTCAGGAGAAATGAGGTACAGATGCTCACACAGCTTTTAATAAAAAGATGATTAAGTCGCTGCTCACCTTCGTTCTACCATCAGGGGGTGGTGGGAGACACAAAATGTTGCTTCTTAGCTCTTTCTGCTTGGCTCTGGTTAAATCTGTATTTCTGATAACGGGCAGCCCCATTTCATCTATGAGGGGGTCAAGACTGTAAGTTATATTCAGGTCAGTACAACTGGAATAGCCTGGTTTATTTTTTACAGATTCTACCATCAAGGGTTGGGTCCTGGGAGGTGATGTGGCTTGAGCAGGTGGCATTGACAGATTGCCACCAGTGTTTCCTTTTGCCACTGAAAAATCAGAAATGCCAAAAACTTTGTTAGCTCGTCTTTGGTGGCTTTAATCTGATATGACTGGGCTTTGCTAAAGCTGGGTCCTCTAGTCATCCAGAATTAAATTCAAAGACAGCATTTTCCTTCCTTGCGTTCTAACGATATTTTGTGTATAAGGCCCTCATAGAGCTGAATTAATAAGCATTTTCAAAATTGTACGTGGACCTTAACAGTGTTCCAGAGCAACTCCAAAATTAAGATCATGAAGGACGTGTCATTTTTAGCTAGTGTTTATGCTCTCTTGCTGGCAGGTGGACAGAGACAGGGTACCGTTTTACAGAGAAGGACCTGACACAAGAAGTGGCCAAAGGTTAATCACCGAGCAAATCCAGAAGCTGAAACTTGGGTCTCCCAGCCTTCAGCTAGGCACTCTTCCCATTCCGTATGGCCCTACAAACAAACACTTTTCAAACTGCATTTCCATGCACACACAGAATTAAGGACATTGTTTTGTTTCCCTTTGCCTTCTCCACGCTGAGCATTTGCCAACATTACATCACTACAATGGTGGTTTGAATAACACACAAGAGCCCATCACAACACCTGGGGAAACTCCCCTGAAAGTTGCACAAGCATCGTGCCATCCTCTGGCGATCAAGAGTTAAGTAACATGCCCAGAACCAGCCCTGGAGGGGAAGGACGAAGCCATCTTACTTACAGGTGGAAAGAATCATGGCTGTGACTCTGCAGGGAGCACACCAGACAGCCTTCAGTTCTTCAGCGACGCTCCAGTCACAAAAACACATCTTTTAACTGAAATCATAGCTCGCCCGAGGTGTTTCTCACGAGCAGAGTTAACCCCACCTATTTTCCTGTTCTAAAAACCTCAGAGAAGTGTGTGAATGACAACCCAATGGCCTATATAAGCAAGCTCAGTAATCTCCATCCAGATCTCTGAGGGCGGCTGCCCTTGGTTCCTCATTCCAAACTGTGTGGGTGACTCCAGCAAACGCCAGTTTCAAGAAGTCACAAAATTTTCATGCAAGAGACCTCAAAAATCATTTAATCAAACTGCCCTCTCTGGACAGAGAAGGAAACTGACCCACAGATAGGACAAGGGACACAGTTAGTGGTAGAAGCAGAATTTGATTTTAGGTATTGGAGTATAAAGTCTAGAATGTTCTGTCCTCCTACTCAGAACTGACACTTCAAGAACCATATTATGGAAACTTCATTTTTTTTTTTCCTGTGGGGATAGAAAGCCAATTCAATAATATACCTCAAAGGTGACTGAGCCCTGGCTGAGAAATACAAAAGCAACATAGATTTTTTTTTTAAATGTACTTAGGAGTTTCACGTCATCCCTTTGGAAAATATAATCGAAAATCAAAACTAAAGGGAACAATTCTAATGGGCACAGAGCATGTGCATGTTGCCCTTCCTACTTCCTGCTTTATAGATTAAGATCTCTTGAAGCGTTCTGGGTGGATTCTTCTATTTTTACTTCACTTTTTGCCTTCCTTGTGCTTTTGTACAAAACCTTCTGCTACGTTTGGGTGAAAAATGTAAAGATTCTTTTGAAGGAGATGTTCCCAAATGTTGCCAGGGAGCAACCGTCTTGTTCTTCACATCAGAAGTGCGCGCAACGATGATGAGTACAAGAATTGTACTTGGTCCTCACGTTTCTTCAGCACCCCGCAGCACTTGGAATACGGCTGTTCCAGGTGAAAAGGGAGGTATGGGACAGGACGGGGGTGTGGGAGGAGTCCAGGTGAAGGAGAAAGATCTAAACGACAGCACTCACTCTCAAGTATGACGAGTATGGCCAACTCCTTGAAGGAGCTACAGTTCGGTGAAAAGGGGGGGGGGTGCGTGTAAGATGGGGGTACGGTTAAACAGGAAGATGAGGAGGAAAGTGGCAAACAGACTGTGACGAGACTCAAGGTGGGTTTTTGTTTTGTTTTGTTCTTTTTCATTATAAGGAGGAGAAGGAAGGATAGAAGATAGCTTTCCGTGGATGGACAGACCAGAAGGAAAGAGATGGTTCTCCAGGGTCTTAGGGAGGCACCGCTCAGGGCAGCCAGTTGGACAGCTCTGTGTTCCCACGGCACCGGTGGCCCCGGGGACACCATGGCAGTGCCCAGAGCCGCTGAAACTCCTACAGTAAGGCCCTGTGTTGTATGTGTCTCAGCTTTCTACCCTCATAATATCAAAAACATAAAACTCCAAAAAGAAAAAAAGGTGTGCGGCAATACATGGCCTGTCCTATCGATAACAGAGACTGTTTCTTCTGGGCTCATGAGCTCAGCTCAGCTCAGCTGGAGTCTTGGTCAGAGATCGTGAGAACGGTCAGAAACGCACTCAAATAAACTTGAACATAGGGTCTACTGTGAGGCTCTTCCAGACAATCTCACGAATCCAGGAACCCAAGTCCACAACCAGATCTCCAGAACCCCATCTGGAGACAGCTCTACACACCAGGCTCTCCATTTGTCCTGGTCTCTGCCAGAATTTGCGCTTGCCCCTGGGTCTTGCTTGCAGTAGGGGCGGGCTCTGTCATGAATGTCACCTCAGCATTCTGCCCCAGAGCCCAGCACCCCCACTCACAGCATCTGTGTCTTGGGGCAGATTCTGAAGATGTAGAAAATCATTAATGGCTTCTAGTTCAATCTTTTTTATTATAAGTTATTTATTTGAGAGCAAGAGATAGAAAAGTATGAGTGGGGGGAGAAGCAGAGAAGGAGAGGTAGACCCCCTGCTGGGCAGGAAGCATAACGTGGGACTCGGTCCCAGCACCCTGGATTATGACCTGAGCCGAAAGTGAACGCTTATAATTGACTGAGGCTCCCAGGCGCCCTGCCCCAGTTCCATTTTTACCTAACACCAATTAGTGATGGATAACATGGGCAGGTTCACTCCACCCAAACATAGGCCTGGTTGGGGGTTGAAATTAGACAGGCACTCCCAAACATGCCTGCCCATGTGGCAGGAGGCATTAATGGTAGAAAGGTCCAGACTTTCTTTTCTTCAGTAAGGAATATTTGATCTCCAGGGGAAGAGAAACTGACAGCTGCAAGGCATAGTCCCTAGTCCTAAAAAGGTAAGTCCATACATTACCGAATTAAAATTTTTAAATAAAAGACAACACGTTTCTTATAAATATATACCTTCATATATTATATATATTTACAATATATACAGCATACAAATATTTTTTAATGTAATACTAATGGCAGTCTTGAAAAACAGATGTTTTCAAAACAGAAGAGGGGTACTTATCCAAGATGGGTTTCTGATTCATCCAGAACCCACATTCTAGACAATGCCTCAGGCCCAGATTTCTGTAGAAGCCAAAGGAAAGAGAAAGGTTGCAGGAAAAAGGCTCTAATTACCTTTCCCTTCCCAAATATCCTGACCTTCCACGGACATCAGCCAACATGGCCCCATATATACCCCTAAAATGGGAAAACCTTGGGATCTAGGCATCGTATCTAGCACGTGGTGGGCACTCAAATATTTGTGGGATGGAAAAAAGTGAGTGTTTTTAATCACCATCTCTCAGGCAACATTTCCATAACCTAAAAGATTCAGTCCCAGAGCTAGGACTGGTCTAGATGCAAATGCTTTAGGTTTTTCCACTTTGTAAGTAAAACTGTCTATATGTCCAAGTGCTAAATAAATTAGAAGTTAGCCACAAAGTGCCATTTCTTCCTCATGCTGTGGAATCTGGAAGCCATGGGTCAAAACACCACTCATCTTCCAGAAGTTTCTTCATACTCGACTAGTTCATCTATTGTACGCAGCAAATCTTCAAAGGAAGGCCTTCCCTCTGGTTTCTACAATTGAAAATCAAAGAGAAACTGTGGGTTCCAGAATCCAACCCCAAGATAATTTCTCACATTCAAACTCACATAACATAGCACACAAGTGCAAGGCACTCCTTGTTTTGGGACTTGAACACTTAGGTGTCTCCAAATGGGTCTACCCTCACCTACATGTACTGTTGGTGGACACACATTTCCATAACATTCCTTTTGTGTCTCCATTCAAGAATCTAACAGGGCTCTTTATTGCCTGCAAAATCAAGTCTTGCTAATTTGCGGTGCCCTCTATAACCTGCCCTCTCCTATCCTCTTGCTACTCTATCTCATTTTCCACAAAACCCTCACGTGGGCTCTCTGCTCCATCAGAACAATCTCTACCCTCCTGTATGCACACCACACTCATTATCACTGCCTTGCCTTTCTCACGCTGTCCTCTCCTACCCCCACCAACACTTCCTGCCCAGGCCTCTCCCACCCCAATCAGTGTTCCTTTGGAGACATTACAGTAAGAGACCAAGAGCATGGGCTCTGCTTCTCTGTAGCAAAATGGCCTTGGGCAAGTGCCAACTTCAAGAGCCCTGGTCTCCTCATCCACAAAGTGGTTATAGTAAAAATCTCTGCACCTCTAAAGGTTGTTTTGAGAAGTATATCTAAAGCACTTAGTACAGTGCCTATCACACAATAAAGCTAATATTATTATCTTTCAAAAATTATTATGGTGTCTCATCTTTTCTACAAGGTGCCATTTCAATACACCAGGAAGGAAAACTTCCAAAGACTGTGAGTCAAGAGATCTGGGGGAAGTTGAGGTTTGGTGAAAGAAACCCCCTCTGGTGAAAGCGTAATAATTCAACACTACAAGTAGTCCAGTGAGAGAAGAGCTGCTTCTCAGGACTCATTCCCCGCATCCCGGACTCAGGCAACCGTGACAGGACTTCCGCTTGGGAGAGGGACGGCAGCCTGAATTTATGATCCTAATTATTATCATTTTCCGCTTCTTCACCTTTTTCTTCCCATTATTTGGAACTGACTTGAGAGGGCTGGTGTTCTACCTAGTTTGAAATCGTGTAACACATGCACTAACTCCCTAGGCTGTCGAGACCATGCATGATTAATCCACCAAGCCCAGATCCCTAAGTGTTTTCAAGATTCAGAAGGAAAGCACAACTAGGGTCGGCCTGGTTAGTACTTGGATGGGAGAAGGAAAGCACAACATTTTTTTTTTCTTTACCTCCTGCCAACATCTCAGCATCACCTCATACACATGTTTGGATGCCAGCTTCGGCCTGTAGAGTCGGTGGCCCCGCGTAACCATGGTTACCACTTCGTAGTTGGTGTTTTTCTCGAAAGGCATTTTGCCTTCAGTGAATATTTCCCACATTAAAACACCTAGAAAAGGATAAAGGATCACCAAAGGATGCATCCACTTACGGTTCAGATTAGAGCTGGGGGAAAATGGACCGTGTTCTTACCAAATGACCAGACATCTGATTTGCTACTGAAGCGACTGTAGTTAAACACCTCAGGTGGACACCACTTCACTGGAAATTTTGCACCGGAAGAACTTGTGTATTGATCGTCCAGAACATACCTAAAGGAAGACACGCCACAGGTTTACACCTCTGGGTTATGATCTACATGTTCTTTACCTTCTTTCCCCACCTCTTAGAATCAAAAACACAGTTGACTGAAGTCCAACGAGCATCCGGTTGAAGCTAAATGTTTGCCTCCGTGGCCACGCCTGGTGATTTCCATCTTCCTCTCAGCTTGAGAGGGATACATGGTAACATTCGTAGCTGCACTTCCGTTTTCTGTGTGTTTTTCTTTTTTATGAGGCAATAGAGGCAGGACACAATAAAAGAGTTGGCTAAGGTTTTTGTTGGTTTTTTTTTTTTTGGTAAGCAATTCTGTTCTTTAAACAAAATGTAACCCAAAGGCCCCACACGTAAAACATCTAAAGCAGAGCTGCTCTAAAGGAAGTGGTGCAGAGTGTTTGGAGGCACATGTGCTCTCGGCCCCCACGAGTACACGGGGTACAAGTTAAACCCACAGCAAGTGAAAAAAGCAAATTGCACAATGACAGAGGTAAATGGAGGAGTATGGATTTATATACCATGACATCCCTCCCTCACGCGCGCACGCGCACACACACACTCAAAACGATACTCTGTAGTTTTTGCTATGCACACATACTTACGTCCTTCTGGAAGGACACACACAGCCTGAGAACTTTGACTACCTCTGGGGAGGACCCTGGATCCGGGAGGTAGAGATGGAGACTGTGGCCCTTTCTGTAATGTGCTCCATACGTATTTACAAGAGGAATGTGCTTACGTAGTATATGAACACATAAAGCTAATTTCTTTTTTTTTTTTTTTAAGATTTTATTTATTTATTTGACAGACAGAGATCACAAATAGGCAGAGAGGCAGGCAGAGAGAGAGAGGAGAAAGCAGGCTCCCCAAGGAGCAGAGAGCCCGATGTGGGCTCCAAGAGCCTAGAATCATGACCTGAGCCGAAGGCAGAGGCTTTAACCCACTGAGCCACCCAGGCGCCCAAAGCTAATTTCTAAAAGCTGTGAGAACGCAGCCATATAATCGCACCAACTTCCCCGATGCATGGGAACAAGCCACTGTGAGTGGGATCAACGTGCCTGTCCGTCAGGGGGTCTGAGTGTTCCAGAGGGGCTGAGGCAGAAGCACAGATTTTCTGAAAGCCAGATGTGTAAAAACCCAGCATGGGAAACGGGAGGACTGCCTGTCAGAGGAAAGTCTTCACAAAAAGCACATGAAGAGCACGGGGTAAGTTCTGCTCCGACAGGCAGCAGTCCTGCTCTCATGATAAGCTAAACCCAGCCTGTGTGACCTGGTGCTGAGGTGACCCGAGCTTGTCCCAGATTTCAAGCTTTCATACCCACTGTTTCTTCCCCCTGGGATATTTTATCCTCAGATCTCCACCTCGTTGGTTGCTTCGGGCTTTCCGGTCTCTATCCAAATATCCCCGTCTCCAAGATGTCTTCCAGAGCCCCGGACGTAGCGAGCATCACCCCGTCTGTGCCATCACTCAGAGTCCACCCACCTCCCCAGCCCCACATGACCTCTCGCTCAGGGGGGAGCACATTTTGTCTGTAAAGGACGAGATGATCAATAAGGACAAGATGATCTACTGTTCAGGCCATATACTCTGTCACCACTGTCCAAATCTGCCTTCATTGTGTGAAAGTGGCCATAGATAACACATTATGAGTGAGGCTGTGTCCCAGGATTTACAGACACAGACATTTGAACTTCCGATTTTTTTTTAAGATTTTATTTATTTATTTGACAGAGAGAAAGAGACACCGAGAAGGGAGATCAGGAGGGGGAGAAGTAGGCTCCCTGCTGAGCCGGGAGCCCGATGTGGGGCCCACTTGCGGGACTCTAGGGTCATGACCTGAGCCAAAGGCAGATGCTTAGCGACTGAGCCACCCAGGCACCCCAAATTTCAGATATTTTTCATGTGTCCTAAAATTCTTTTACTTTTTGCCAACCATTTAAAAATTGGAAAGCCAGGGGCACCTGGGTGGCTTTGTCAGTTAAGCGACACCCTTTGGCCCAGGTCATGATTCTAGGGTTATGGGATCAAGCTCCACTTTGGGCTCCCTGCTCAGAGGGGAGTCGGCTTCTCCCTCTCCTCCCTCCTTGAGCTTTCTCTTGCTATCTCGGTTGCCCTGTCTCTCTCTCTCTCTCTCAAAAAAATCAAATCTTAAAGAAAAAAAAAATTGGAAAACCATTGTTGGCTCACAAGCTGAACAAAAAAAGTGTTGTGGGCCTGAGGCTTTGGTACACTGACTGCCGCTCGGTCACATCACTTTGTTTCTCTCTTTGTGATGCTCTCAGGTCTTTCTCTCTCTCTTCCTGAATCTGAGCTGTGTACGGCGGGGGCTCATATGCCTTATTCCTGCTGTCATTCAACCTAACACCCTGGTACATAGTAGGCACCTCATTTTTTTTTTTTAAGATTTTATTTATTTATTTGACAGACAGAGATCACAAGTAGGCAGAAAGGCAGGCAGAGAGAGAGAGAAGGGGAAGCAGACTCCCCGCTGAGCAAACAGCCCGACTCAGGGCTCGATCCCAGGACCTGAGATCATGACCTGAGCCGAAAGCCGAAGCTTAACCGACTGAGCCACCCAGGCACCCCAGCACCTCATATTTTTAAGGATGGACATACGGATGAGTGATGGACGCAGAGGAGGGAAAGGACAAACAATACTTTTTAAAGGTCTTATCTAACACTCTATTGAAATTACAAAAATTAAGAGAATAAAACCACAACAGACTGGGTATTCTAAGAACTTTACCCCTAAACGTATTTCTGTGAAAACAAAAGACTCCAGAAATCTAACCCAGGCCAGGGAGAAATGCAAGTAGAATCTTTAACAGGCTATACTCCCACCTAGTGGACAGTATAACTAACATCACGATGTATACTCTGTTTTTTAATGAATTTATTTATTTCAGAACCGCTAACAAGATTTCCTTTATACTTCATCACTGAAGATTACTCCCATGCTTATTGATTCTTTTTTTTTCTAAGATTTTTAAGATTTTATTTATTTATTTGACAGAGAGAGACACAGCAAGAGAGTGAACACAAGAGTGGGAGTGGGAGAGGGAGAAGCAGGCTTCCTGCTGAGCAGAGACCCCATGCGGGGCTTGATCCCAGGATCCTGAGGTCACGACCTGAGCTGAAGGTAGATGCTTAATGACTGAGCCACCCAGGCACCCCCCCCACCCCCATGTTTATTGATTCTACAAGCTGATGTGACTATCATCTGATGCCTCATAATAAAACATAAAGCAGTCATAATTTCCCAACAATTTGTCACCTGGGAAAAAGCTCACAATAACAGTAAAACAGATCGGTTCAGCAAGGAAACTTTTCCAAATATAATCTAATTTATTTTACTGCCTTCCATCAAAAACACACTAAAAAGCAGAAAAATCAATTAGCCTTCCTATGAAAATGATGGATACTACAAATATTTTGCTAATATCACAAAAGATGTGGTTTAAAAACAGCTCTTCAATAAGCTTCAGAAAAAGAAGTTGACACAAACTGCAAAAAAAAACCAAAAAAAATCAGGCTTTCTGAACCTTCAGAGGTACATATTAATTAAACCTGAAATTTATAGAAAATATTTACATAGACTCAGCCTTACCTGGCCATTCCAAAATCTGATACTTTTACAATTCCGGCCTCATTAACTAGGCAATTTCTGGCAGCCTGGAAAACAACATTTCAATGGTGTATTAGTTACAAAGTTTTATAAAGTAGAAAAATATAAATTCTGTTTACGTTAAATTTAATATAACCCAGTCAACATTTACAGAAGGTGGGAACGTCTTTTTATAAATTCAGTTTATTCCTGTGAAAATGTCTCCAACATATATTTGAAAAAATGAGTAGAAAGAGAGGTCAGAAAGTCATATGTGCAATTAAGGCACGATTATATAACTTTGCCAACTGTCATCCCTAAACGAAGACTAAGAAGGTCAAACTACTTTCTTCCCCTCCCAATTTTATTCTTATTAAACTGTCAGATTTTCTTATTGATAATGACAACATCTCTCGAAGTCCTTAATCCAGGTTCTCATTAGGTGAATTTAATAACACACAATAATCAAAGTGATAGGTAACCGATGTTTCACCCAACAGCTTTGCTCAGTAATTGGTCATCCCAATCTCAGCCAAAAAACAAAACAAAGCAGAACAAAACAGCCATGTGTAACATAGTTCACCTTGTCTTTTATGTTTCCAGTATATTGTAATATGTCATATGGAATTGGTGAAATATAATTCTGAATTATTTAAATTATATTTTCTTGCCTATTCTTTAAGAGCACAAAATTCAAGAAAACAATTTGGGAAAAAGACATAGTATTTCTCAGGAGGAAAACATGGTAATATTTTTAATGCCACAACGTATGGGCTAAGATGCATTTTTTTCCTGACATTTCTAGCATTCTATTCTCTGCATGAGGCAATTCCACTTATGAGATTATTCCTGCTGAATGCATTTTAAGAGTCTCTTCTTTTTTTTTTTTTTTTAAGATTTTATTTATTTATCTGACAGAGAGAAATCACAAGTAGATGGAGAGGCAGGCAGAGAGAGAGGGAAGCAGGCTCCCCGCTGAGCAGAGAGCCTGATGCGGGACTAGATCCCAGGACCCTGAGATCATGACCTGAGCCGAAGGCAGCGGCTTAACCCACTGAGCCACCCAGGCATCCAAGAGTCTCTTCTGAAGTTCCCTGATTTGCCCCCATCTTGCTATAGGGATACCTCATTATTACTTCACGTCATGGTCAACAGCATTCTTTGCCCAAACGATAGGAGCATCAGAATCTTTCCTTCAGGGGTGACACAAACCTACCACGGTAATGTCAATATCATAAGCCTAAAATTATCAGAATTGCTTTCACCCAGATATGGTCTGTGTGGACAGATGTAGTCTGCCACACTCATGTAGGCATTCGATTTTCATCAGTTTTGAAAGTTCAGAAAAAGAGGAAGATGCTTAGTTCACAACTTTCAAAATGACAGACGTGTTCTTTACCATCACTGAGCATAATAACAATAATGAATGTTATCTATATCACATGTACCATACAGAGTCCTTTGCCCCAGTCACGTAATGCAATCTTTAAAACAGTCTTGCAAAGGAAAAGCCTGGCGCCAGATGGTTTCACTGGTGAATTTTTGGATATGACACCAAAAGCACAAGCAACAAAACCAAAAATAGATAATTGGTCTACATGAGAATAAAAACCTTTGCACAGCAAAGGAAACAATCAACAAAATATAAAGGGAAACTACAGAATAGGAAAAATGATTTGTAAAACCACACATCTGATAAAGAGCTAATATATAAAATGCATAAAGAACTCTCACAACTCAATACCAAAAAAGCAAATAATCCAATTTTTAAAAGAAGCAAAGAACCTGAATATACAATTAAAAAAAAAACAACAACAACCCACAAATGGCCAACAGGTCCATGAAAAGGTGTTCAACATCATTTTCATTAGGTAAATGCAAATCAAAACCACAATGAGATGTCACCTCACACCTGTCAGGATGGCTATTACCAAAAACACAAGAGAGGACAAAAGTTGTCAAGAAAGAAAAAGTGGAGAAAGGGGAACCCTTGTATACTATTTGTGGGATGCAAATTGCTACAGCCATTATGGAAAACAGGCCAGAGTTTACTCAAAAAATTAAAAGTAAAATTGCCATATGATCCAGCAATTCCACTTCCAACTATATCGAAAAAGAAATGGGGGCGCCTGCATGGCTCAGTGGGTTAAGCCACTGCCTTCGGCTCAGGTCATGATCTTGGGCTCCTGGGATCAGGTCCCGAATCAGGCTCTCTGCTCAGCAGGGAGCCTGCTTCCTCTTCTCTCACTGCCTGCCTCTCTGCCTACTTGTGATCTCTGTCAAATAAATAAATAAGATATTTTAAAAAATAAAAGAAAAAAGAAAAAGAAATGAAATCAGTACCTCAAAGAGATGTCTGAACTCCCATATTCATAGGAACATTACCAACAATAGCCAAGCTACAAAATAATTAATTGTCCATCAACGATGAGCGCATAAAGATGATGTCGTCTATCTATACAGTGCCATATTATTCAGCCATAAAAAAAATCTTGTCCTTGTGACAACACTGATGAACCTGGAAGGCATTATGCTAAACGAAAGAGGCCCGATGGAAAGACAAATACTCTACGATATCCTTTGTATATGGAATCTTTACAAAATTTTTTTTAAAGATTTTATTTATTTATTTGACAGACAGAGATCACAAGTAGGCAGAGAAGGAGGCAGAGAGAGAGGAGGAAGCAAGCTCCCCACTGAGCAGAGAGCCCGATGCAGGGCTTGATCCCAGGACCCTGAGATCGAGCCAGATGCAGGGCTGGATCCCAGGACCCTGAGATCATGACCTGCACTGAAGGCAGAGGCTTTAACTCACTGAGCCACCCAGGTGCCCTGTATATGGAATCTTTAAAAAAAAAAAAGTAGAACTCAGTATGTTCTGAAGATCTGAAGGATAGCATGATAACTATAATTAATAATACTTCTTTGCTTCCTTATAGTTTACTAAGGGAGCACACCTTAAGCATTCTCCCTGCATGTGAGGTATGGATATAATTAACTTGACTTTGATAATCATTTCATACTGTATACATATCTCAAGTCATGATGTTCTTTACTTTCAATACATGCAATTTTGTCAATTATGGCTCAGTAAAGATGGGGGGTGGGGAACAGTCTTGTGAGTAAACCAATATTATAACCAACCCACAATTTATAGATGTAGAAAAAGAACCCAAGAGAGATTAGATAACTACCCTAAAACACAACTGAAAGTCAATCAGCTCTTTATTATGCCCCAAGTCTGAAGATCGCAGCACACAGTAGCTATAGTGTGGACTCTAGGGCCAAATGCCCTGGGTTCAAATCCTGACTCCACGGTAGACTTGACTACTGGTCAGTAATTTTATCCTATTATATATATATCTCAGTTTCCTCATCTGTAAAGTGAGAATAATAACTATACCTACTTCTTAGGGTTATTATAATGACTCTATGAGTTGATATATGTTAAATTCCTATAAAAGCAATACCTGCTTAAAGTGATTATTTGATTTTTTTTAATGCTTTGCTGCTATTCCAGAAGACATGAATCCATGCTTTATGACAAGAAAGTTAAAATTAAAACATGTTAAAAAGTCCCAGGTAGAGAATCACAAGCTTTTTGGTGAAAGAATCATCTTCAAGGTTTAACAGAAAATGACAGTTCTGTCTTCAGGCTGAAAATAGACATATTTGAGAAAAACAAGCAGAGAAGAAAAAGAAAAGAAAAAAATGGGGGAGACAGGGAGACAGAGTAGGGGAGGGGAAAAATTAAGAAGTGTCTCCATCACAATATTTTAGAATCAATAATAGACTCCCTTTTCTAGTATTTTCAGCCGTTAATGTGGGCCTCCATGGTTTCCCAGTGACTTCAGAAATCAGGAAAATAAACCAAGAATTTCTGTTCTAACTTCTGCTTACATCACGTGAGGTGGAAAAGAGTGTAGGATTTAGTGAAAGGAGGAGTCAACCCTTAACTTCCCCATTTATCACCTGACCAGTCAGTCATTTCCCTTCTCTAAAGCTAATTTTCTTCTCTATCAGACAACAATGGTCAGAAAGACTGTTGTGGGGGCGCCTGGGTGGTTCAGTGGGTTAAAGCCTCTGCCTTCCGCTCGGGTTGTGATCCCAGGGTCCTGGAATCGAGCCCCGCGTTAGGCTCTCTGCTCAGCAGGGAGCCTGCTTCTCCTCCTCTCTCTCTCTCTCTGCCTGCCTCTCTGCCTACTTGTGATCTCTGTCAAATAAATAAAAAATCTTAAAAAAAATTAAAAAAAAAAAAGAAAGAAAGACTGTTGTGACTAGCTCTCACATGAGATTCTTATGGAGATCAAATAGTTAACATATAGTAAGCTGCTTAGAAACAATGACCTAGGTAGTTATGTATTATTAATGCAATTGCCTATGTAATTATGCATTACATGTATCAGATGTGATCAAGAGTTTTCTGTTCAATTACGAGGCAAGTTAAATTTACCAAGTTTAAAGATAACGGTGAAACACCGTTGAGAACAGAGATATTAATTCATCATCGTTCATTTGCTGCCCCAATGTTACAAAGGAATTCGGCCAGTGAATGGGAATGCGGGCGGTCGAGATTACCAGATCTCTGTGGATGAAGCTGTTTCTCTCCAGGTAGTCCATGCCTTCACACACATCTTGACACATGCTCAGCAGCACATCTCGACTAAAATGACCTTGTCTCTGTCGGAGGAAATTCAGAAGACAGCCCCTCTCCATGAACTCGGTAACAATGTAAATCGGTTTCTGTTGGGTGCATACACCATACAGCTGTACTAGCTTCGGGTGTGTCAGCTTCCTGGGGGGAGAAGTCATGCATACACATAGTTACCATAGGAAAAGAAGCCTGCGGGGCTATTGGCTGGTGGGAGGCTACTTTTTAATGCAAAAAGAGGAACCAGAAAGAACAGGGTAACTTACATCATCACTTTAGCTTCTTCTATAAAGTCTTCCTCGCACATGGCACCTTCCCTAATGGCTTTGATTGCCACCTTGTACTGAGCCCTCCACTTGCCCAGCCTCACCACTCCAAATAGTCCGCTCCCCAGTTCCCTCATAAAGGTCAGCTCTGAGGGATTGATCTCCCATTTTTCTGTGAGACAGAGGGGGGAAGCGGTAACATTTAATAAGGAGAACACAGCATCAATCAGTGGGAAACAGAGAAGCAACAACTAGGGTCAATGTCAAAGTCACAGGATAATATGGTTAAACATAGAACAGACTTGCCACCTACACCCAAACTGCAAACGGTGACTTTCCATCCCCTGGGGAGGACATACTCCCTCCCTACTAAGCCATCAGAATATAACCAAAGTGAACAAGAGAAGGCAAGAAGATGCTAAATAATGGGCTAATAATAATAGAGCTTAAAGATACTCAGAAAAAAACAAAATCCTAATACTTTCTCCTTTAATCTTCTGTTTAAAAGGCTTTGGCTAGAAGCAACCAAGACAGTCAGGTTGGAGGTCTTCTTTATTTCCTCCATCCTTACTTTACTGTAAGTAACCAATCAAGCTGCTGAGAGCCAGAAAAGGATTTGATTTATTGTAGAAATAACATGGTAATGTTTATTTTTCACTAAGAGAAAGTTTTCTGCCAAATTATAAATAAGGATGAAAGCAGAAAATCTAGGGTTTCCATAGCTACAAGTACAATCATCTAAAAACCCATACTATACAATGATAAAAACAGTTCTACTGTGTGGAATTCTAAACATCTCAATTGGTCTTGCGGTAACGGATGTTTTTTTCTAAGGGAAATTAGTCAGGGCAACTACAAAAATGCGTTACCATAGCTGAAGCCTGCAGTGGTTGGAGCATTTTTCCCCTTCGTACTGACTGGGTACCGCAGTCTTGTGACAAGTCCTGCAAGTTAGAGAAAGCATTGGAATTGAACTTATTCTTTCTTTTTTTTTTTTTTTTTAATTAAACTCATTCTTTTCTTAAGATTTTTTTTTTTTTTTAATTTATTTGACAGACAGAGATCACAAGTGGGCAGAGAGGCAGGCAGAGCGGGGGTGGGGGGCAGGCTCCCCGCCGAAGCAGAGAGCCCGATGCGGGGCTCGATGCGGGGCTCAATCTGAGAACCCTGGGATCATGACCTGAGCCAAAGGCAGAGGCTAAATCCACTGAGCCACCCAGAATCCCCGAAATTGAACTCATTCTTAATCATTCTGCATGTAAAAGCTCTAAACTTAGACACTCATGTATAAAGGGCATTCATTCGTCCACTTAGCGCTCATCCTGTGTGTACACACAAAACTCTGCTCTATGCTAACAAAATATAAAAAGAAAGGAAAGCAGGCAGGAAGAAGATGATCCTGTTCTTTGAATTAACAATTTCATATTTTTATGAGACATAAAAAACTTTTTTACATATATATGTTTTTATTCACTCAACAAACACTGTCTTTTCAATACCGCAGTGTTTACCAAGCACTCAGCTAGCTAGCGTAGTCTCAAACATTTTTTAAAATGTTAAAAGGTGGGGTGCCTGATGGCTCAGTTGGTTGAGTGTCTGCCTTTGGCTATGTCATGATCCTGCTGTCCTGGGATCGAGCACCACACTGGGATCCCTGCTCAGTAGGGAATCTGCTTCTCTCTCTCTCTCCCTCTGCCTCCTCCAAATAAATAAATACAATCTTTAAAAGGCAAAATATAAGTAAAATGTTGAAAAGTTTCTAACAGCTATTATCAATTATTATTTCATGTTCTTTTCAAATATGATCTGAACTATGAAAGGGAATTATGGTAATCTATTAAAATTAAAGTGATTCACCTTGAATAACTCAATACTAGTAATCTTAGCATAAATATGGGGCTCCAAACTATCAACAGCGGGACCCAATAGCTAAAGCAACGCTGAAAAAGAAAAGCAAAGCTGGAGGCATCATGATGCCAGACTTCAAGCTCTATTACGAAGCTGTAATCATTGAGACAGCATGGTACTGGCACAAAAACAGACACACAGATCAATGGAACAGAATAGAAAACCCAAAAGTGTACCCTCAACTATATGGCCAACTTATCTTCGACAAAGCAGGAAGGAATGTCCAAAGGAAAAAAGTTTCTTCAACAAGTGGTGTTGAGAAAACAGGACAACAACCTACAGAGGAATGAAACTGGACCACTCTTTATACTATACACACAAATAAATTCAAAGTGGATGAAAGACCTAAACATGAGATGGGAAACCATCAAAATCCCAGAGGAAGCACAGGGAGCAAACAACCTCCTTGACCTCAGCCATAGCAACTTCTTACTAGACAAAAATCCAGAGGCAAGGCAAAGAAAAGTAAAAAAGAACTATTGGGACCTCATCAACATAAAAATCTTTTTTTTTTTTTTTTGAAGATTTTTGTTTATTTATTTGACAGAGAGAGAGAGAGAACAAGTAGGCATAGCCACAGGCAGAGGAAGAGGGAGAAGTAAGCTCTTCGATGAGCAAAGAGACTAATGCAGGGCTAGATGCCAGGACCCTGGGATCATGCCCTGATCCAAAAACAGATGCTTAACTGACTGAGCCATCCAGGTGCCCAAGATAAAATCTTCTGGACAGCAAAGGAAACAATCAACAAAACGAAAAGGTACAGAATGGGAGAAGATATTTGCAAATGTTATATCAGATAAAAGGCTAGTATCCAACATCTATAAAGAACTTATCCAACTCAACACCCAAAAAACAAATTAATCCAGTTAATTTAATGTTAATCTAGTTAGTTTAATGTTAAGAAATGGCAGAAGCCATAAATAGACATTTTTCCAAAGAAGTCATCCAGATGGCAACAGACACATGAAAAAATACTCAACATCACTCAGCATCAGGGAAATACAAATCAAAACCATAATGAGATACCACCTCACACCAGTCCGAACTTAGCACCAGTCTAAAATTAACAACACAGGAAACAACAGGTGCTGGTGAGGATTCGGAGAAAGGAACGCCCTCATACACTGTTGGTGGGAATGCAAACTGGTGCAGCCACTCTGGAAAACAGTATGTGGGTCCTCAGAGGGTTCTGCCTTATAATCTAGCCATTGTACTAGTAGATATTTACACAAAGGATTCAAAAATACTGATTCAGAGCGGTTCGTGAACCCCAATGTTTATAGCAGCATTATCAACAGTAGCCAAACTCGGGAAAGATCCCAAATGCCCTTCAACAGATGAATGGATAAAGAAGATGTGGTATATAAACAATGAAATATTACTCAGTCATCAAAAAGAATGAAATCTTGCCATTTGCAACAATGTGGATGGAGCTAGAGTATTGTGCTAAGCAAAGTAAGTCAGAGAAAGACAACTACCATATGATTTCACTCATCTGTAGAATTTAAGAAACAAAACAGATGAACATATGGGAGGGAGGAAAAAAGAGGGAGGGAAACAAACCATAAGAGACTCTTGGGGCACCTGAGGGGCTCAGTTGGTTGAGTATCTCCCTTCAACTAGGGTCATAATCCTGGAGTCCCAGGATCTAGCCCCGCATCAGACCCCCTGCCAGTGGGGAGTCTGCTTCTTCCTCTCCCTCTGCTCCTCTCCCACTCCATGCACTCTCTCTCTCTCTCTCTCAGATAAACATACAAAATCTTAAAAAAAAAAAAAAAAAGAGAGAGATTCTTCACTTTCTTCACTATAGAGAACAAACTGAGGGTTGATGGAGGGAGGTGGGGGATGGGCTACATGGGTGATGGGTATTAAGGAGGGCAGTTAGGATGAATGCTGGGTGTTGTATGTAAGTGATGAACCACTTAATTCTACTCCTGAAACCAATTATTGTGCCATATGTTAACTAACTAGAATTAAATAAAAATTTGGGGAAAAAATGGAATAAAATGCCAACAACTGGGAATACTAACCACTTTGGAAATCGGTGAAGTAGGTTAGACACTTTAATGTAAGTTGCTTACAGCACTAAATACGAAGGAAGGCAGATGTCTCTCCCGTGAGCCCCCACAACACTCCTTGTTTCTTCCGTTACAGCATACCTCACGGTAACTCTAAATGGTTACATACTTCTCTGTCTCCCCCACCAGACGGTAAGAGCTGAGAGAGCCAGGATCAAAAACTCTCTAGTCCACCATAGTTTCTCTAGAGCCAGACACAGTTCCTGCCATGTAATAGGCACCCAAAATGTGTCTGCTCAATGAGTGAATTTAGATAATGGTGAAGAATAAAAATTATACAAGAACACACAAACACAGGAAAGAAAGAAAGAAAGAAAGAAAGAAAGAAAGAAAGAAAGAAAGAAAGAAAGAAAGAAATCAAGAAAGAAAGAAATCAAGAAAGAAAGTAAGAAAGAAATCAAGAAAGAAAGGAAGGCAATGTGAATACTAAAATATAACAGAGTAAGAGATAAGAAAAAGATCTTTGGGGTATAAATTGATATGAAAGTGGCTCCTCACATGTTAAACATAAAGTTAACATAGAACCCAGAAAATTCACTCCCAGGGAAGTCACCCAGAGAAGTGAAGAAGATATTTTCATGTAAAAACTTATAGACAAATTTTCACAGCGGCATTATTCTTAACAGCCAAAATGTGGAAACAAGCCAGATGTCCACCAACTGATGAATGATGATGAAATGGATTAAAAAAAAAACAAACCACACAGTTGATTATTTGTCAAGAAAAAGAATGGAGCACTTATACAGGCTACAACATGGACAAATGTCAGAAACATTATGTTAAGTCACACAAGCCAGTCACAACAGACCACATACTGTATGATTCCATTTATCCTGAATGTCTAGAATAGGTACATCTGTAGAGACAGCAAATAGATTACTGGTTGCCAGGGGCTGGATTGATGAAAGGGGGCCGGGTGGTGACCAGTGATGCATTCAAGATTTCTTATGGGGATGATAAAAATGTTCTTAGACAGAGAGGAGAAGGGAGTTGAGGGAAATTGGAAGGGGAGGTGAACCATGAGAGACTGTGGACTCTGAAAAACAATCTGAGGGTTTTGAAGGGGTGGGGGGTGGAAGGTTGGGGGAACCAGGTGGTGGGTATTATGGATGGCACGTATTGCATGGAGCACTGGGTGTGGTGCATAAACAATGAATTCTATTACGCTGAAAAGAAATTAATAAAAATAAATAAATAAGTTTAAAAAATGTTCTTAGATTACGGTAATACTTGGCACCACTCTAAGTATACTAATGACCACTGAATTGTACACTTTAAATGGGTGATCTTTATGATATTTAAATTACACCCTAATAACAGTTTCTATCATTATCTGAGAGCATGGGCATGAATGTGGTTTCTGTTTTTTGGCGTTTGGTTTGTTCCCACTCCGATAGTAAGTATAGCAGAGATTCAGGAAGATGGAAAACTTGCCCAGGACATGATCAGTCTTTGGAAGCCAATAGTTACAGCCCTAAACCCTGGGCTTGTCTCACAGCTTCCATGACAACTCTGACATAGACACATCTAGGGTTTTAGCTTCATACAGTTAAAGAAAGGAAACTATTCAATGAAACCTCGAAAGATGGTAAGGCAGATTTTACTTACGACCACTGTGATTGGTACAGGGACCACTGCAATCGGATTTTAGAATTCAAGAGAGATTGGGCTCAACTCCAAATATAGCGTGGACCAATGGGGATTGACAGCCACGGAGTAGTGTTGGGGTCAGTGAATGGAAAATGACTAAGAAAATGTTGGGGAGGCCTTAGGGCTAATAATACATTATATGTTAGTAAGAAAATTTAAAAATTTAACAAAAAATAAAAATAAATAAAATTTTAAAAAGTAAAATAAAATAAAGAAATGCTGGGGAGTGGGGGCTTCTGGGATACATCAATCTAACAGGAAGTTGCTGAAGACAAGCCAACCTGAGGAGACCTCACCTGGTGGAAAATAAGGAATCTGATCAGATATTGAATGTGAGCAGATATCAGATGTCAAGGTGGGAATTCTGCTTAAGCTGCTTAGCAGAGTTCTTACTAAAACTGGATTTTACAAGAAAGTGCATAAATGGGTCTAGGAGATGGTTCCAGAGCCCAACTAAAGCTTGGTCAAGCAAAGAGTCTTTGTCGGTACCAAGGGTATAAATCCCAGAAATGTGAACATTTACCGTATACAAGAGTATCTCATGTCCTACAATCAAGACAGCTTTTTACAAGGCTTAACATGATTTCCACTTTTCTTTGTATGTTTCAACTCCTTAATAGGCAATAATTTTAGACTAATCACATTCTGCAATTAACTATAAACTGAAACTGCCCAAGGAAGAACCCATCACAATGTCCCTCTATTTGAAAAATGTTTGAACAGTTCCCTTACCTGCTGCGTTGTGCTTGTGATATTCAATGATCTCAGGAATGGAACCAAACGCATGTTTTTCTGCCAGATAATACTTCTTGGGGGAAGTTGTTGTTTCCTTTATATGATAATGCCTGAAACCTGACGAGCCCTCGCTGAAACAAAAATCCAAATGTGTTAGTGCCAAGTCAGAATCACGTAACTTCATTCTTAAGATGTTTTCCACCAGCAACAACAGGTCCCTACATAGACCCACTTCTAGTCTCTGCACAACCTTTATTTTTCCCCATGTTCTTCCCAGCTTTGCCTTTCACATTAACAGGTGGAAGTTTTTAAAGGGGTCACTGATGACATACTTGGCCGTTGCAAGAGATTATGAAAGAGAAGATTAACCAATTCCATTTGCCAACAGTGAAAAGTCTTAAAATAGTTCCTGTCTGGCTAAGGTTCTTTGTCCCTGCTATTGATGTAAACCTGCAGACGTCTGGAGCTTCCAGAAGTGAATAAGCTAACTTATAAAAAATGTGCAAATTCTGTTTTAGATATCTTTTTATAATAACACAGATCTCCTCAAGTCATCTCTTGCTAAAGATCCTTTCAAGGGAACTCCCTCTGCTCTTTAAGTCAAGCTCCTTGACATTGACGTGAGCTGACCTCTACTTTTATCTCTTAGGGTTCTCCTTCCTCCCTCACCCCACCCCTCCCCTTCCGGCTATAAGACGCTTTTGTCAGTTCCTAGAACTTATCATATCCTCACTCAATTCTGGGCCTGGGGAGTTTGCTAAGTCAGAAACACTCTTTCCTCTCCTTCCAACTTCTGCCCTCATGATGTATCAGGTCTAGCTAGATGTCCCAGAATGTATTTGTGATGAACTGGGGGTATCTTTGGGCTGTGTACCATCCCCCACACACATACACACGTTCTCTCTGAGCACAGGACCTACTCACATACTACCATAACTGCCTCTTTGCTTGTCTGAATCCCCCACAAAGCTATCGGAGGGCAGGGTCTGTACCTATTTTGTTCACTGTGAAATCCTTAGTGTTTAGCTCGGGGCACAGGAATTATTTCTTGAATGTTGCCAAAGTTTCTATAGACATTTGCAACATAAACACACACACACACACACACACACACACATAGAAAACCTTAAGAAAAATTACCAAGTATAGGAAGTATGAATACAAAAACTAGGACAGACTTTAGAAATCAAGTTTAGATCTTGTTTAGTGCTGAAACGCAGCATATTTTTTGAAAATTAGGAATCCATGCAAACTATATAGGCACTTCATATAAAAACTCTTAAGGAGAGATGATTGATGGAGAACTTACCCTCCAAACTTTGTATAAAGGGAGACCGTGTACATGCCTGGTTGACTGGAATCCCTTACCATAAAACCACCTTCTTTATCCTAAAATCAAAGTTAGGAAAAATTTTTCAATCCAGTAACAAGTATCATGCCATAGAGAAAATTCAAGAAAATAATCTTACAATTTCATGATTATCTTTTGCCTAGAAAACCTGCTTTGGAGAAGCACAGCTCACTAACAGGCTACACCTACATGACTTTCCCCATCACATCTATGCTTTGAGAGGAGTTCAAGAAAGGACTCTCACAATTCCCCACTATCACAAACCTTCACACACACCAGCATGAGATATTTGAGCAAGATATTGCTCAGGGCCTTTCAGAACCAATAGACAAGATTTTGCAATTCCTTTCGGTTCTGGACATGTGGGGAAACAGTTCCTGAAAAATGTATTTCTTAATAACTGGATTTCATTTC
Organism: Mustela nivalis; assembly: GCF_964662115.1. Lineage (NCBI taxonomy): Eukaryota > Metazoa > Chordata > Mammalia > Carnivora > Mustelidae > Mustela > Mustela nivalis. The sequence goes on along the minus strand of NC_139023.1, from coordinate 27,496,826 downwards.
ATACATTTTTTATATTTGCTATAAGCTTTGAATCCTGACTCAATATCATCTTCTATCCACATAGCATTTTTCCTGTAAATATCTCCGTGCTCTTTATAAGAACATTAAAAACAAAAAAAAATCCTTAATCCCCCTGGAAACTGCTGTGAAATATCACTGTTCATGAAAGGAGAGACAGAAGCCCAAGTAAGCACAGCCCGAGAAAACCAAAAAGATGAAACACAGAATGACTAAAAGATAAGTTCTCATCAGGTTTTAAGCCAAACAGCAAGAAACAGCAGCTAGAAATCTCCAGTTTCCCTCCACCAGTAACCCCACCATCAGTCTCCAGGTCTGAAATTGCTTTAAGATGACAGTGTGTTGAGCAGTTGAAGAACAAGACAGATTTTATTAGGAAAACAATGAATTAAATAAAGTCCCACAAAGAAATCTGATAAAAACAATTAGGTACAAGCAATGATCCTAATAGCTCACCAATCTGTAAAAAGTGTAACAGCTACCCTATATTTATTGAGAGCTTACTTTATTTTAATATGTTCTGATATGTGGCTTTACTGAATCCTCAAAACAGTCCTATGAGACAGGTACTTCCCCTAGCCCTGCTTTTCTTCACAGGCAGGGAAAAGGGGCACAAAGAGGATGGAAAACTTGCCCTAGATCACACAGCTAGTAAGGAGCAGAGCCAAAATTTGGACCCTAGGCTTTCGAGATACTGACTCCCCTACAGCTGCCTCTCATTGTGGGGCCACCAGAGAAGCCTATAAGGACCATGTGGGGGAGCATGTGTGGTAACACAGCATTTGAGTCAAGCAGTGACATGCTTTTGCTCTCAACATAAACTACAGAAATCAGTGTCCACCATAACCTTGGCTGGTGGTAATGAACAGGAGGTAAAATGAGAAAGCATGGGTTTTAAAAATGGAGAACTGGGGCACCTGGGTGGTTCAGTGGGTTAAGCCTCTGCCTTTGACTCGGGTCACCATCCCAGGGTCCTGGGATCCAGCCCCGCTTCCGGCTCTCTGCTCAGCGGGGAGCCTGCTTCCCCCTCTCTTTCTCTGCCTGCCTCTCTGCCTACTTGTGATCTCTGTCTGCCAAATAAATAAATAAAATATTTTTTTTTTTAAATGAAGAACTATTACCAAGTAGGATAACTAGATCATAAACATAGAGAATTGTATGGGCCATCCTCTAATCCAACCCCCTAATCTTGCAGATTAGAGACTAGATAAGAGACTAGAAAAGCTGCAACTACATTCAGGTCTCCTTCCTCAGACCATTGAAGCGGCTTCTGTACTACATCTTATCCTTTCACTTATTTTTCTCAAGTGTAAGAATTTAAGCACATACTATTTATTATTATTTGACACTTTTATCTCTAAAGGCAAATAAATAGTTATTAAAACTTCCATTTATAAAAGATACCATGTAATATAAATTATTTTTAATATGTAACTTCAAACAAAAGGGAAAAACACATTTTTTAAAATTTTGTTTTTAAATTTTACAGACAGAGATCACAAGTAGGCAGAGAGGCAGGCAGAGAGAGGGGGGGAGGGGAAACAGGCTCCCTGCTGAGCAGAGAGCCCGATGCTGGGCTCGATCCCAGGACCCTGGGATCATGACCTGAGCCAAAGGCCCAGGCTTAACCCACTGAGCCACCCAGGCGCCCCGGGAAAAACACATTTAAGGACTAAAAACAAGGTGGCAAATAATAAGCTGGTGAGAAAGGAAAGGAAAGAAAGTGTTACCCATGCATTAGCTGTTACCTACAGCTAGGTAGGTAGCTAGATAGGTAGGGGGTTTGTTTCTCCCTCAAAAAAGATACGTTGGAGTACCAAACCCCAGTACTTCAGAATGTGACCTTACTTGGAGAGTTACAGAGGGAATCGAGTTGAAATGAGATCAGTAGGCTGGGCCCTAATCTAGTGATGGAATCCTTACAAGAAAGGGAAATCTGGACACAGAGACAATGGTGTGTGGAGAGAAAACAAGGCAGGACGCCTCGGACAGATCCCTCCCTCACAGCCCTCCAAAGGAGCCAACCGTGCCGGCATCCTGACTTCAGACGCCCACCTAACTCCAGAACCATGTGACCATACATCTCTCCTGCTTAAGCCACTCAGTTTGTGGTAGATTGTTTTGGTGACCCCAGGAAACTAAGAGTGTATGGATTCTTAGTCTTATATGATTAAAAAGAACCACTTGCATCACAGTATTTTTTGAGGCTTTAGAACCAGGTATGTGAAATCACCCCTCAGAGACCTGTTACAATTAATTTGCACTGCAACCAAACTCACAAAACAAGCACAAACCCTTACCTCACTTCTGAGGAGCTGCTCTGCTTTGCTTCTGTTTGTGTTTCTGCAGTACCACCTGGGCAGAAAAAGAAGTCCCTTTAAAGCCATGGCTTTTTAAAATTATTTTTTATTTTTTTTAGGATTAACAAGGTAATACTGCTCATCAATAATAAATAAAATTAACATGAATAAGACATTACTCATAATGTCATTAATATAGGTGACCACCAGTAACATTTGGATATACTTTCAGACTTTTTCCACCCACATTTTTATTATGATATGCACATATGCCATCATTCATATATTTTTTAATTTATTTATTTGACACAGAGAGAGAGAGAGAGATCACAAGTAGGCAGAGAGCCCAATGTGGGGCTTGATCCCAGGACCCTGGGGTCATGACCCGAGCTGAAAGCAGAGGCTTAACTCACTGAGCCACCCAAATACCCCCATATTTTTTTTTTAAGATTTTATTTTTTTATTTGATAGACAGAAATCACAAGTAGGCAGAGAGGCAGGCAGAGAGTAAGGAAGCAGGCTCCCTGATAAGCAGAGAGCCTGACTGGGGACTCGATCCCAGGACCCTGGGATCTCGACCTGAGCCAAAGGCAGAGGCTTTAACCCACCAAGCCACCCAGGGGCCCCTCATATTTTTTTAATTAAAGTGGCATCAAACTCCACCTGCTAGATCATAACCAGAATTTTTTTATGACAGTAGATGACAGACATCTTTACCAAGCAAACTAGTTTTGTGCATCATGGTATGGATATGTCATAATTTATTTACGCTATTCTTCATTATTTAGTATAAAAATCATTTCCAATTTCGAAATAAGAGCAAGAACGAATTTTACTCCACAAATTCTAACTTATGGGAAACATCACCCTACTTTCATTATTGTATATAATTCAAATTAAATCCTACCCCAAGCCCCCATCCCACCAATAGGCTGTAGGTTTCAACTCAAGTCATTCTGGAGGCTCCGCCATTGAATTTCACAAAGGTGCCTGGGTCTTCCAGACAACCCCCGGGGGTCACCGGAGCCTCTACTGCAGGGATGTCCCCATAGCCAAGTAGAAGCGCCTGCCCCCCACCCCCGTCCCACCAGGTCCTGCTACACAACGAGCCCCCGCAGATCTGTGCCCTTCTTAATCCTTGGAAAATCTTTCCCAAGGAAAGATGGACACTGCCCTCTCCTAACTCATCCTCAGAAATACTCTGCCATCTCCCTGCTTCCCCAGACCAATCTTTTCATGAGATTATAAGTACGCCAAAGAACATGAACTCAGACTGTTTTCTCTGGCCTTCTGTTTTAAACTTTTTGTTGTTTGTTTGGTCTGTTTGTTTTAGATGCCCTTTAGTGAGCAGAAAACCCTCCACCACAGTCCTATTTCCTGAGGCTTCCAATGTTATGATACCAGACTAGTCCCTCCGGGCATCTGAATTTCCTACCACTGATTCAGCCTTCTATAAAAGAACTGACACCTACTTCTGACCCAGCAAACACCCTGAGACAAGCAAACATAAAGGCCTTCTCTGATTGAGGAAGGGAAAACTACAATGACCAAAATACAATAATAAGATCTTTTTTTTTTTTTTAATCTAGATTGTTCTATGCACTCATAACAGCCAAACGTCCATTTCAACACGACGACTGTTATTTTACTTGGAGTCTGAGGTGATTAACCAGAATTATGAGCATTAAGATCTCATTGCTGCAGACTCCACTTTAGGAACTGAGACCAAGTTTAACAGAGGTGCACTTGTGTGATCAATCCATTTCTGAATGAAGTGGAAAGATACAGTAAATGCGGAGAACAGAATGGATTCTGTCACTAAGCTTCTTCACTGATAACAAGAAACATTTGTCAGAATGCCAAAAAAAAAAAAGAGTCATAAAAATTAATTAAGGAAAGGCAACTGGAGCTCTTGGGGTATATTATAAACTAGCAGGACCTGAAGGATTAAGGAAAACAATTCTCTTTATAAACAACAAAGACCCAACCCCGTATCTTCACAGCGAGCATAAGCAAGAGAGGTTTTAGTTTCACATTCAGATGTAAGGAATCAGTAATGCTGCCTCAAGAGGAAATTCAGCTGAAGATATTCAGAGAGAGAAAGAAGCTCTTTCCTCATCTAGTATATTCACAGTTTCTGGGAAGGGAAAAAGGACATAAGAAAGAAAAGGAAAGGGCAGACGGGCTTTTTGAAATCCTGCCCAAAGCAGTCATTTTCGGAAGCATCTGCAGACTCCCTGAAAGGGAATTTTCCCTCCTTAGGATGTAAACTCGGACCTTTAAGAGGCTGTTGAAGGAAGGGACAGAGGAAGGAGTGATGGACAAAGAGATGAATCAATTCGTGGTGAGTGTTTCCCAATGGTCCGTCGTGGCTTCTCTGTCTCTTTTGCGGTAATTCTCACCAGGCAAGAAGGGAAAGACAGGGGTGCATCTGCTGAGCTCATCCTGGCCGGAAGAAGGCTACTCACGGGCAGACATAAAGGAGCCCACATGGTGAGCAGGAGCTCGGGCGCAGATGCCAGCCCCCGAACCTCTCCCCTAGACCGTCCCAGAAAGGTCTCTGTGAGAGGGAGGTGAGTTAGTGCCCCGTGATGGGGGAACTCCCTCTACATCTGAAAAGAATGGCTTGGGATTTGCAAGTAACTGGTCAGTCCATCCTTAGATAGCAAAACCCAACGGGAATGAGGTTTTCAGATTGGCTAGTGATGTCAACACACTCCAGAAGAACAGGACTTCAGAGTAGTGTCTGAACAGAGAAGAAAAGGAGATTTGGAGATACTCAGTCTTTTCTGGAAAGTTCAGATGCTGGCCATGCTTTCTTGGGGAGGATATGTTGAGTATATCCCAAAGGGAAGGCAACCAGTATAAATGGAGGACAAACAGAAACCAACCAACCAGCTATAAATCTTGGCTGGTTCTTTGACCCTTTCCTCCTGAGCCACCTACTTAAAAGCCTTATCCTAGACTTTGCCCTGTACTAAGGGCCCTTTCATATCTTTCCATCAAGACCATGTCCTCACCAACATCACGATCCCACTTTCTTTCCTGCAACAGCTCCTCTGACCGTCTCTACCTCCAACTGTTACGTGGGTCTGGAGGTCAGAAGCAGGTTCTGAGAGCCGTGGGAGCCTGAGGCCCGGCAACACGGAGTCCAGCCCTGTGGACAGTCTGCTGTGGACAGTCTGTTGCCTGGAACTCCCAGGCCCAAACAAACAGCAGGCGAACTGTTGATCCAATAGCTGGCAAAAGGCTTTTTAACCCTGAGGACCTTTGGGATGTGTTACAGCATGGGCTGTAGCGAAGAACAAAAGAACAGGACAAATCTTGGCATAGACAGACAGTGGGAGGAGAGAGGATCTTTGATGGTCTACGCCGAGAAGAGGTTCGAGAAGAGGTTTCATCCTTCTCATTGAGTGAGGCACAGCCCATGCCATGAGGAATTCCTGACCCTGGGCAGAGGGCTGGGGAGTCCCACACCAGAGACCGTACTCAGCAAATTCACTGAGCCGCACAGAGAAGGAGGAGAGTCTCTTACAAGAGAGGAAATTTCCAAACTAAGATAAATCCAAAAAACTCATGGTGATGAATCAGAGCCTCCATAAAATCCTTATTTGTAATCCCATGAGGAAGTTCTCACAGTTAGATAAGGATTATCTGGCTTCCGAGCACAGCCCTCCCCAACTCATCAGTTAGGTTTCAGATCACTATAAAACTGGGTCCAAGTTTTTGCTGTTTAGCACCTTCCCTAATTCCAAGGATTTTGCTGTATTTTCCTAAAATTTATTTAAAAGCAAAACCACAACGTATTTTACATATTTCTATATCCTTACCTGTTTCCGAAACAACACATCACAGAGTGCTACTAATCTTTTCTTTCTACATTTTAAGGCATAGTCATATTACAGAAAGTGATACGGACAGAGGAGACAGCTTTTTCTTGATGGCGGCAGTGGTGTTTTTAAATAAGTGAATGAAGTATCAGAATGACCACCCCAGAATGATCACAGAAGTCTCTTTGGTATATATGAGCCTCTCGTTAAAACCTGGCCAGGCTCTGCTAATGGACATAAAAATACTACGCCCATTGCCTTCTCTGGAAAGCAGTCTGACAGCAGGCATTAGGAGTCCTAACTAGCTGTTAGCCCAGTCCATAAATTTTTAGAGATATAAAAAAAGAGTCATTATTATATAGCAAAGGTGCTAAACACCACAGTGCTGTACAAATAAGGAAATGCCTTTATAAATTATTGTACATCTGTGTGCCGTGTGCCTGCTTGTGCCCGTTAAGGCCTAGCACAGTGCCTCAAACAGGAAGTTTCCCCTCTCGGGAAGTATTTGATGATTTTATGACTGAGTGAACTATAAGGCAGTTATGAAAATGTTTTTGAAGAATAGCTAATGGCATGAGGAAAATTCACACAATATACTGTGAAGTAGAATAAAGAGGATACAACATATACACAGCATGACTCTATGCCTTAAAATAGTAAAAAATTGAAATGAAATGCTAATGTTAAGAAGTCAACTCTAGTTGATTTATGAGTAATTGTTGTTATTAACATTTTTTATATTTTAAAACACTTTTAAAACAGCAATCATATATTGCTATTATAGCAAATAATAAAAATAATAAAAAATAAACTTTTTTTTAAAGATTTTGTTCTGAAGTAATCCCTACACCCAATGCAGGGCTCAAATTTACAAGGCCAAGACCAAAGGTCACTAATATTCTACTGACTGATTCAGCCAGGTGCCCCACAAACAGCATTTTTAAAAAAATTTTTATTATTATTTTTTAAAAGATTTTATTTTTTATTTATTTTATTCCCATTGAGCAGGGAGCCTGATATGGGACTCGATCCCGGGATTCCAGGACCATGACATGAGCCAAAGGTGAATGCTTAACCAACTGAGCCATCCAGGAGCCCCACAAACATGTTTCTTTAAAAGCCACTCTTAGAAATTATATTCTGATTTCTGGAGTCAATGAACAATAATATGTATGTCAAAGTCAGCTGAGCTGTGATTTGTTTAAAATCGGTTCAATTGTATTTGCCCGTGTAACTCCATTCCTACATAGTACCTTCAGGTAACGCGTACTGTAGAAACTAATTCTCACAACATTTTTACCACTCTAGACAACTGAGTTAATGAAAGATATCCATGACTTACATAATTAGGAAAATGAAAACATTTTCTGGTTCTCCACATTGATAAAATAACCATTTACTTACTCATATTGGTCTAAGTTGTTTGATTTCTTTCCTGTTACATAGTTACTTGGGATATATCCTTCACACCTGGAAAGAAGGAAAATACTTTAGTTAAACTGAAATTATTTTACTAAGAAAAAGTACTGCCTTTATGAAAAGATTAAAGCATTGTATTGCCTAAAGTTTTAAGAATAACTAGTCAACCCCCAATAATTCAATATATCTATAGTATTTGATGCTTTACAAAGTACTTCCTCATTTGACCTTCCCTAAAATTCTGAGGTAGGCAGGTACAATGTTGTGTCCCTACTTCCTGGTGGGGAAACCAAGGCTTACAAAAAGATTAAGGGACTTTCTCCAGGTCCCAAAACTAGCTAGTAACAGGGTTAGAACTTGTGACTAGGTTCTGAGACCTTCCTAATATTCCATGATGCTTCTCTTGAATTCATAATTTCTTGGGATGTTTGAAAGAAATCACTATTTCAAAAAAGTTCGAGTGTCGGATAGAAGTACCCATCTTGCCAATTCTCCAACAGTCCTTGTAAAACACTGTTTCACAGAAGGGAGCCCCTCACTTCTTCATCAGCATCATCTAGGACACTTGTTAAAAAGGTGAATTCTTGGGTCATTCCCCCAAGAGAACTTAATGAGAGGGCCTGTGTGAGGCCAAGGAAACTTCAGTTTTACCTGAAATGAGACTTAAACTCATTAGAGCTGAAGAAGCCATCATACTTGAAAATGGCTAGAGAAAATCTCAAACACTCACAAACAATGAAACTATGTCAAATGAGGGCTCTCTTCATCTGATTTGGAAATCATTTCAGAACACATACATACATCAAAACATCATGGTGTACACCTTAAATATATGTAACTTTTATTTGTCAATCATACTTCAATAAAACTTAAAATTAAAAAAAAAATAAAAAAGGAAGCAATCTTAAAGGGTAGAATCTTGGTAGGAGTCAAGATTTTCAGTGTAAGATAAAAGACGTACCATGCACAAAATTTTAAAAACTGAGTAAAACCCTTAAAATCTTCAATCTGAATTTGAACTAGTAGTAGGAACTCATAATACACACACACATACCCACACACACACATACATATATATAGCTCTAGAATCCTAGCACTCTGATTGTTGTCCAAACACTATCTCACAAAAAGGAGCCAGCACTCCTTAGAAAAATGGTGCATGAAAGGATTGGCCAGGAAAAATAACCACATGAACTTGAGCTGTCTTATTTTACCCAGAAAGCAAGAAAGCTAAGAAAGATTAAAAAGGTTTCAACCCAAACCAGGTACCACTGACCTACAATGGGTCAATTCAATCAAAAAGAATAATGACCACAATGGTTGCAATATGCATCCATAGTAACTCTTCAAATAATTATTGGTTACCATTGTTATCACTAGAGGAAGCTCAGTCACCAACCCACCGTGCTGAAAATCGGTAAAAGGAAAAAAATCAAACATTTCTCTTGCTTTTGATGCACAAACTAAATGAACTGGTTGATGGGGCAATTCTTCCCTAGAGGATTAATAAATGCAGACAGAATGACAGACTTAGACAATCACCATTTTACAATCCCTAGTGAACTCAAGGAGCTAAGCAGTTATCACTAATGAGTGCCAAAATCATTAGGTGGAACCCTTATGAAGGACTTGATCGTCACCTGGACCACTGAGTGATCTTAACGTCATTAGAAGTGAGTCAACCAGATATCAGCTTCTAACGTGATCAAGCCTCTAGACTACAATTTATAGGAAATACAGGGCATGGAGACATATTAAATGATACCATGGGGAAGCAATTAGCTCAATCTAGATTATGGCTCATTTCATAGGGTAAATGACTTGGTTTCATCAATTAATCAAAAAATGAAAAAAAAAAGAAGAAGAAGAAGAAGAAGGAGGATGGGGACAATTGTAGAACAAGAGACCTATGGCCAAGCCAAAATGCAATACGTGGACCTGATTTTAGTCTTAATTAAACTGCATAAATACATCTTAGAGCTAATCAGAGGGGAAATGGAGTTATGTAATCAATACTATCCTTAGACCTTGACCAGAGGGGCCCTGGCCATGACCTTACACTTCCAAAAGCATGCTAAAGTCTATGTTCCCTCAGCCCTCTTCTAGAACATCATCTGGGTAACTAGGACCCCCAAATTCTCTGTCCCTTGCTGAGGCCAACACAGACCTTTCCACCTTATATTCTGAAAAGCAAATTATGCTGGTTATAGGTAACTCCTTCTAGCCCAAGTCCAACGGGTGACCAAGTTGTGGACTGGCTTCTGCAAACAATATGGACAGAGCTTGGATGTATGGCTGGGAAGTCCACATGGGTCATGTGGGATGGAGCTGGGGTAGAAGGGAACAGGGAAGGAGAGGACCACAGAGAGCCAGCCCTCTATGCACTGTCCTATTCTGGCACGGATTCTAACTCAAACCTTGCTTCCTTGTCATTTTGAAGGTACGTTTGTTAAGTGGGAGGATAAATGTTATTTTATTCACTAGTTTGTCAGCTTGACTTAGGGTTTCAAAATATTTAGACAAATGATATGTGGGCTTTCATTTGTAGTCTTTCTCCAGTCCTGAAAATGTTAGCGGAAAGTCTACAGATGGTATTTTTTTAATTATTATTAAGTATGATAATGACATAGCAGTTGTTTAAAAACATCTTTCGTAGTTAGCCTCGGGGATAAAATGACAGAATGATTTGAATTAACTTTTAAACACTCTAAAACAACAACAACAACAATAATTGGGAGGACTGGTAAGTCAGTCCAGAAGTGAAGCGAGGAACAGAGAATTGGAATTGGGAGATGGGGCAAGGAGGTGAGAAAGCAGATTTGGAGGGAGAGTATGTTCTGTCCAGGACAAAAAGTCCTCCTCTTTTTATCCCCAGGAACTCAGAATATAAACAGGATTATATTTCAGAGGTAAACGCAGGATATAGTTTCTTTAATGAAGCCTAAAAGATACTCATCCCCTACATTTATCCATATTTACTCATCACTTATCGAATAGTAAAATTGAAAGGACTCTTCCTTTAAATCCAAAAATATCTTGTATAAATCATGCTCATTTTAAAATTTCTTTTTTTTTTTAGATTTTATTTATTTATTTGAGAAAAAGCATGTGCACTTAAGTGGGGGGTGGGGAGAACAGAGGGAGAGGGAGGGCCAAGAATCTCAGATTCCATACTGAGTGCAGATCCTGACGTGGGGCTTGATCCCACAACCCTGAGATCAGGACTTGAGCCAAAACCAAGAGTCAGATGCTTAAGAAACTGAGCCACCCAGGTGCCCCATTTTAAAAATTCTTGCATTTATATGCATATATGTATTTTATACACATATTTCATACATATATACTCATGCATGTATGTGTGCACACGCAAACACACACATATTTTCTCTCTTAGAAAAATGTAAGATTACTTACCTCATGGAAAAAAAACCTGAAATGTCTTTCTCCCAAGATCAAAATAATCTAATTAAACATACAACGAATGAGAAAGAGACCAATGTAATGCATTCTAATTTCTGGAAAGAAGTGGTGGATCCATTTACATTTATTGAGTCATTACAAAGAACACATTGTTACTGCAAAGTAATGATGTGTACTTGACTTACTGTTGACTGAGCTAGTCTCATTACAAGATCATCACAGACAGTCCTGGTCTCACTTGGCACTTAATTCCCACCCACACAGAGAGAACACTTACCCGTATTTATCTCTTGCTTTCCACCAATGAACATCGTTCTTTTCTAATATAATATATTCTTGGCCTCTCTCTAATCTGAGATCATGCGCCTCCGTTGCTTGGAAATCATACATGGCTACAACGATTTCTTCACTATTGTCTTCTTCTTCAGGTGGAATTGGTGGGGGAGGCCTTCGCTGAGAAAAGGAGACAACACACGAAAATGTAGTCATTCTGTTTGAAACTAGATGTGAAGTGAAACACTAAATGACTCACACAACAACAGAGAATAAAGCAGAAACCTCAAGTCTACTTAGGAAAATCTGGGGAACCCTCCCGTGACTTCGATGACATTGGTGCTACTGGACGTCTCGTGGGTTTCGGAATATAAGGCATGGTTTCGGAATATAAGGCATGAGCAAAACCCCTCCTTAAACATCAGATAGCTTTTGCTCCTTGTCAGGGCTACCCTTCCAGGGACAGCTACAGATAATATGTGAGTAGAAACCAGAAGACTAAAGGTGGACCCACCATTCTAATGGCCTGAAAGGGGAAAACACACACTAGGGGGTGAGTCTTCTATCAAGTCTCCTGTCCATCAGAGCAATGTGCATTTCTTTGTGCTTTCCATGTGAAAGGTATGCACTTAGTACCTAACACACTTTTTTTCATTTATTCTTAATACTGGGCCCATGAAATAGAGTATATAATTCCCATTTTATAAGAAACAATGGTTTAAGTAATCCTCCCAAAGTCACTCATACCAGATTCACATTGGATCAGGTATGAAGTGGTTCCCAAGTACATGTGTTTCCAACCATACCCCACTCTTCAAAGGCATATCATTAAATCACTGAGTCATTGATATATCATTAAATCAATAATGATTTATCATTAAATCATTAAGTTACTTTTTCGTCCTGATACTGTGGTCTGAAGACTGAAATATTCCTTTAATGTTCCTTTAAATTCCACACCTTTTCTATAATTCTTGAGGCCAAAATATAAGCAAAATGCCAGACGAGGAGAGGGCCCCAGTGATAATCTGAAATAATTAAATTAATATTATTTGATACCAAAAAAAAAAAATACTCAGCATACCTTCCTCTGATATGAAAAGTGGGGCAGAATCATGTGACTTAGGAGAAGTGAGTTGGGGGAAAACAAAGTGGGAGACACACCAACCATGAGAGACTGTGGACTCTGAGAAACAAACTGAGGGTTTTGGAGGTGCGGGGGTGAGCCTGGTGGTGGGTATTATGGAGGGCACGTATTACATGGAGCACTGGGTGTGGTGCATAAACAATGAATTTTGGAACACACACACACAAAAATTTTTAATTAAATTTTTTAAAAGAAACTGTAAATGTTTCCAAAAGGTAAAGACCTCCTACCTTCTTTGTTTCTGGTGCTGGAGGTAGTGCTTTTTTTATACCTGAAAATGACAACAACAAAAATAGGTCAAAATGCCATCTACCAATGACTGAGAGCTTTAACAAGAAGTGAAAACAAACACATGGGCGAGAACTCCACTTGGACTCTCACTCTGGTGCATGTTGCTTTCAACACTGTTGCGGGGAATAATTTAAAGTGCTTTCGAAGCTGGTTTGTTTTCTGCCTTCTGGAATAGATTATAAATGCCAGAGGGATTGGGGCCCTATCTTGTTCTTGGTAAACAAGTGAGACTGAGACTAGGACTGTGGGCAAATGAAACCATCAACAAAATGAAAAGGCAACCCATGGAAGAGGAGAAAATACTTGCAAATCACATACCTGATAAGGGGTTAATATCCAAAATATATAAGGAACTCATAGAACTCAACAGCCAAAAAACTCAAAAAACTGTCAAAAATGTTGCAAAGGACCTGAACAGACATATTTCCAAAGAAGACATTCAGATGACCAACGGGTACATTAAGAGAGGCTCAGTATCACTCCTCATTAGAGAAATGCACATCAAAACCACAATGAGATATCACGTCATACCTGTCAAAATGACTGTTACCAAAAACACAAGAGGTAACAAATGCTGGGGGGGTGTGGAGAAAGGGGAAGCCTCGTGCAGTGCTGCTAGGAATGCAACCACTATGGGACACAGTATGGAGGTTCCTCTAGGAATTAGAAATAGAGGAACACCTGGGTGGCTCAGTGGGTCATGATTCCAGGGTCTTGGGATCAAGCCCCGAATCAGGCTCTCTACTCAGCAGGGAGCCTGCTTCCCCCTATCTTTCTCTGCCTGCCTCTCTGCCTACTTGTGATCTGTCTCTGTCAAATAGATACATAAAATCTTTAAAAAAAAAAAAAAAAGAAAAGAAAAAAGAAATTAGAAATAGAACTACCGTATGACTCAGCAATCCCACTTCCGGGTATATACACAAAGGGCAGGAAAGCAGTACTTTGAAGACATTATCTGCACTTCTGCATTCATAGAAGTATTATTCATAGTAGCCAAGGTATGAAAACAACCTAAATGTCCATCAACAGATGAATGGATAAAGACACACAGTGTGTATATATAATGTACTGTATAATATTTATAATATATATAAATAAAATGGAATATTATCCCGCCTTTAAAAAGAAGGAAATCCTGCCATGCATAACAACATGGATGAATCCGGAGGGCGTTGTACTAAGTGAAATAAGCAGACAGGAAAAAAAAGACAAATACCACAGGGAATCAGTTACATGTGGAATTTAAAATAAAAAGAAAATTCAAACTCCTAGTAACAGAGTAAAAAAAAAAAAAAAGTGGTTGCCAGGAGATGGGGGTTGGGAGGAGGGAGACAGAGTTGTTGGTAGAGGGCACAGATTTTCACACGTAAGATGCATACGGTCTGAGGGTCTAATGTCTAACCTGGTGACGGTAGTTGATAGCACATTAATGTATAACTGAAATGTACTGAGAGTAGAACTGAAATATTCTCACACATACACAGCGGAAGGCTAACATGTGAGGTTATGGATGTCTTAACTCCATGGGAAGAATCCTTTCACAACGCATACGTATACCAAATCAGCACAATGCACACTTGAAAATATCTTACAATTTTAATTGCCAGCTCTACCTCGGTAAAGCTGAAAGGAAACAAGCTGTTAATGGTGCCACATTAAGCTCATACTTTTAACAGAGTCATTTTGAGCAGGCTTCCATACTGTGATAAAAGCTCTTGAAAATAGACCTTTTGATTCCATGAGATGGCCCCACTGCTAAATAAACATAATTATTCATACAAAATACACCCGCCCTACATTCCCACAGTGCGAGAAGGTGTAAAGGTCATAGTTAACCAACATCAAAATCAAAACCAAGTCACTTTCACACTATACCAATAGTGCATAAATCCTGCACATAATATCATTATAAAATAAAATAAATACTTACTACTCTCAAAAAGGTTATATTTTTCGCATCCAGGTGCTAATTTTTCAGTTTGTCGGCAACACTGATAACTTCCATCTGCCCAAAATTTAGGATGATATTTAATCATGATATTATTGTTGTTCTTTATTTCTGTAATTCAGAGACACATTAAGTGACTAGTGAGATAAAATGGATGACAGAACGTTTTGTAGGTAACACTGTCGATCATTCTTTATTTCTCAGATGCTACGTTTATTATGAAAACACTTTCATAAGCACTTTCATAAACACTTTCATACAGCACAGCATTCAGAAAATCGATATGGTTCTCTTTCACCTTCTTATTTTGATGAAACGCCCTTGTTAGCAGAAGTGACTTCTGCTGTACCATGATGCTTAAGCACACAAGTCAGCTCACCCCACTCTGCTCTGCAGGAGAAGGGATGAGGACCCAGCAGTACAAATCACTCATGGAAACACTTTATGCACAAGTCGTCAATCCACACCAAACATTGACTACACAGACCATGTCTCAGAAAATAAAATCCTGTTATCAAAAAGGTCCAGTGCTTCCTCATCGTTAAATGTATTAGTCATTAAATGAAAGCATGCATTCTTTTTTTTTTTTTTCGAAAGCGTGCATGCTGTAGAAACTATGTGTACAGTTTCTAAAGGAATCAGGTTATAAAAAAGAAAGTTGTCTTCATCATGTATCCCAGTAGCCGACTGTCCTCAGAAAAACACTTATTGTAGATTAAAGGATTCTAAATGCAAGATACATTAGCTGAATTTCTCTTCCAGTGATAACAATGTTATATCCTAAAATTATGTACAGTTAATATTTCATTATGAGTTTTACCTTCTTTTAACTTCTTCACCCACCGGTCCCTGCTTTGCGCACTAGGTGCAAAAATGTAAAGTGTGTTAGCATCATGAACAACCTAAAGTAAAACAAAAGATAAAATAGATGAGAAATACTTAGACACAGCATTTCTGACTAGCACAGAGCCCTGGGTACCAGAGACATCGATAAATGATTCTGAAATGATCAAATAAAAGTCATTTACTTTGGATCCAAAGAACCTACAAAAGCATACGTATTTCCTCATGTCTATATCAAGTCGGATATACATTTTGCAAAGGACTGAGCTTTAATAGAAGAAAAAATATAGAGAGAGACCAAGATGCTTCACTAATCATTATTTCTTGCAATCTAACTAATTGAAGATCCTTAAGTAAATTTGGTTGTAGCAAGAATTATTCTAACCTAGCATTTTTCTGAATCCTATGTTACACGAACGGACTACCCTGTCAATGCTACCGCTGTACCTTCCTTTTACCACTGTAAATAACGGCAGTGGCTAACTTCATTAAACACTATCCCAACTCTATATCTATCTGTGCTTTACAGATATTTAACTCAGTTAATCCTACTACTAAGGCATCATATTTACATGTTACAGAGGAGACTAAGGCTTACCCCCAGACCTTCCACTCCTGTGTAACACCAAAAGGCACCATTCATACAGAACACACTGCATAGGACACCCCCTAACGTTGTACTAGATAACCTGCCCATCTCATCTGGCTGATGATCCAGAAAACCAGGATCCTGAGCCCAAACTGTGAACCATGATGCCTCTTTTAGAGGTAACTCCTGGTGAGCAACTAAAGTCTTATTCTTAGTACTCTTAGTATTCTTTTTTTTTTTTTTTAAGATTTTATCTATTTATTTGACAGAGATCACAAGCAGGCAGAGAAGCAGGCAGAGAGAGAGAGGAGGAAGCAGGCTCCCTGCTGAGCAGAGAGCCCGATGCGGGGCTCCATCCCAGGACCCTGAGATCATGACCTGAGCCAAAGGCAGAGGCTTTAACCCACTGAGCCACCCAGGGGCCCCAGTACTCTTAGTATTCTTAATATTAGTAATAAAACTCTGCCTGGGAAACTAACCCAGTTATTCTGTGGTCTGTCCTTTCACCTTTGATCAGAGGCACAAGGCAGAAACTCCCTGATTGGCTAAAAAGAAAAACAAGGCTAGGAACCTCCCTCCTGACACAGAAAGGCAAATACTGCATGATCTCACTCCCTGTGGAATCTAAAATAGTCAAATGCATAGAAGCAGAGGCCAGAGAGAGTGGTGGTTGCCAGGGACAGGGAAGAGGGGTAAGTGGGGCGATGTTGGTCACAAAGTATAAAGTTTCAGTGAAGCAAACGAATGAGTTCTGGAACTCTAATGTAGAGCCTAGTGACTACAATTAACAGTACTGTACTGTATACTTGAAATTTGCTAAGAAGGTAGGTCTTAAGGACTCAAAGGAAGGAAGGAAGAGACGGAGGGAAAGAAAAGAGAAGAGGATAAAGAAAGAAAGTGGTAATTATATGAAGTGATGGATCTATTAATCAGCTCAACTGTGATCATTTCACAATGTATCCATATACCAAAACATCACGCTGTACCCCTTAAATATACACAATTCCTATGTGTCAATTGCACCTCACTAAAGCGAAAAAAAAAAATTATCGACCACGAAAGCAACGGCAGGAAGCTGTAATGTCAAATAGTAGGCAAAACTAAATTATTCTGTGGCAAAAAATCATGCCAGCTTACCTGAAATGGATATTTATTTTGGCAGGGGACAACACCCTCATCATTCTTCACTATTTCCACACACTTGATTTTTGCAACATCAATAAATCCCTTTCTGTATTTTTTCTGTTCAAAGAAAAACAAAGGGAGAACCATTACAATCACAACAAGAAAAAATGTAGTTAAAAGAAATATTTGTAATGAAATCACTGATTCAAAATAATACAATTTTCTTAATAATTTCCTAAACCATGTCTCCATTTATTGTCAAAACTCTTCAAAATACTAACATCGTGAGAATTGTAATAAGATAATAGTATTGTGTGAAAATAACTATTTCTGTTTATTTCTAAATTTTCCTGTCCTTGCCTCCAAAACACTCTAGAGCACAGAAATGGGCTCCCTTTTATTGTCCCCAACCCCTTTCAGGCATGTATCTTTTCAATTTCTTCGACATCTTGATGACAGCACTCATTTCCAACTCCTGACAAAATAGCATCCAAGACCAAATCAAGCAAAACTCCAGGTACTTGAGGGTCCCCTGAGTGGCTCAGTCTGTTACACATCTGACTCTCAATGTCAACTCCGGTCATGATCTCAGGATTGTGAGATCAAGCCCCACATGCGGCTCCATGCTTAGAATGGAATCTGCTTGAGATTCTTTCCCTCTCCTCCTGCCCCTCCCCACTTGCACTCTCTCTCTTCCTCTCAAATAAATAAAAAACCTCCAGGTACTTGATCACAGATACAAACTCTAGCCAGTTACTTTTTCTACTCAGGAGGATGTGAGGCGGACTTGAGATATTCATATAAAACTTCCATTCAGATTCTATTGTGGGATATTCTATTCTACTTTTCGATTGCCCTCTCTGCTTATTGCAGTTCTGCCAGTGGCAATTAACTAAGGACATATCAAGACCTCCCTCCACCCTTAAGCATAGTACTCTTACACCTGAGAATTCATCCAAAGGAAAAAATCCACAAGACTACAAAGTAGCACATGCAAACGTAAGTTGATAGAATACACCCATTAAAAACCATCACAAACACAATGTGGAAATAAAAAATGTTTACTGAATAATGCTAACTGATATATTCCACATGAAAAACTGTGCAAAGGTGAAAGTTACCTTTGGGAAGAAGACAGTAGATATTCATACGACAAAGACCAGAAGGGAAGGTAGAGAAATGAAGAACACTGTAAGGTTTGGGGTGACCCAGCCAACCCCTGTCATTAGTCATTCGAAATTCCCTCATTGAATAGTCTAAAATTGTCCTCTGGTCACAACCTTTGGGGCCCCTATCCTGCTCCCAGGAACCTGCTTTACATTTTTACTGTCACTATAAGACCTTCAGACCTGTCCCTCTCCCAGGTCACTAGTGCCCATCTAACAGCTGACTTGGTCTATCCTGGAGGTCATTTCATCATAGTATCCTCTTTCTCTCTCTTTCCTCTCTCCCCCAGCCCCTGCACAAATCCCATATATCCTTTGACAATTCTGTCGGTACCCAGTGCTATCCACACCTTCCCTATTCCTGCATACCAGGTTGCAGAAAGTCAACGATAATCCTAATTTTCTTCCCTATGCTTCCCCTCATCTCCTTTGTCTATGACTCATGGAGAGAACCTGGTGGCTTCCATGGAGAACGTCAGTCTTATCAGAGCTCCGAACCCTTCCCATTCCCTTCGTCCCAGCAGGCGAGCTCCCTCACTGCTTTAGGAAGAGAGCAGCCATCCAACCAACACACCCTTCAACTTCTTCCTTCTGGAGAGCAAAAGCATTCTAAGATTTATCTTTTTTTTTCTTGTCTTTCATCCTGTCTCTTGGAGAAGTTAAGGAAACTGCAGCTCAGACAGGTTAAATATTCAACAAGGACCCCAACTGACCCCAAAGCCTACTGGACCCTGGGATACCCCAGCGGCAAACAAGTAATAGCTTTAATGGAGCTAAGTCCCCAAGTGGGGGGCAACAGGTATTCTGAGCATGGACTGAGCTTCAGCCAGAGTAGACAGAACGACATTCTCCCCACCGGTGCTTTTCTGAGAAACTTCCTTCTACCTATAGACACATTTGAGCCTCTCCCATCCAGACCAAGAACCTTCTTCTGGCCCTACTATTGCCCTCGCTTTCCTCTTCCCTTCCTGGAAGAGAAGAGGCTCACATCCTCGGCCTTCCATTCCTTCCCACCCACTCCTCCTCCTTAACTACTTGCTGTCTACTTCCTCCTCACCACCGCCTGCTAAGCCAGTCTCAAAAACGTCACCAGTGACCCCCACCCAACAGTCCTTCCTCAACTCTCATCTACTCACACCCCGATGAGGCATTTGAAAGTGCCCCCACTCTCTTCTCCCTGAATGGCCTTGACTCTGGGTCATCCTGGGTTTTCCTACTCTCCCTCCCCTTCAGCGTCCCACAGACAACACCTGTCCTGTGTCAGCAGCTGTGTCAAGGAACACACGGTCAAGATCAGGGAAGCTCACCTCCTGAGCATTTAGCTCACAACTACTGGGCCATTGGATCCTCTCAAATTCAGTGAGGGCAACATGACCAGAAGCGTACAGAGGGAAGAAACTAAAATTAATTGACTTGCCCAAGACGGACAGTATTTATGATACAGTGTTATAAGCACTGTCTATAAAGAAAAAGATGGCATGGACACGGAGGAGCCGAACCTTAAATGCCAATTCTGGAAAAGAAATTCCAGTATGTGACTGGGAGGAGCTGAACGGCACACGACAGAGAGGGAGTAAACAGCACAGACGAAGAGAAACATAATCCAGGATGACCGCGAAGTTGCCTCATATGTAAGATGGGAATAATAACAGCTATGAGAACGAAATGAGTTAGTATTTGCCAAATGCTTAGAATAGTGTGTGGCCTATAATATGATATCTGTAAGTGTTGGCTACATTAAATAAATAAATAGGAAAAAAAAAAAGACCAGTGTGGTTGAAACAGGGTGCATGAGGCAAGATGGAAAGGTGAGCAGGGCTAACCAGGAAAGAACGTACTGCACAGCATTAAGAGGTCTGGTCAGACAGGATCCCTGCCCTGCTCCTGGGGTCTGTGCCAGCTAGTACGTGGGAGAAATTGACAGAGCACCATCCTCTTATTAACAAGGCATACATGTTCACTGTCAAAACCTTAGTAAATACTAACAGCACCAGGAAAATCAAATGACCCTTAATCTCCCAACCCTGGAGAAAATCACTGCGGACGTGGAGTTTTCCCAACATTGTTCTCAGGGGTCATTTACCCCCTGCCAGCTCTCTTAGTCCTTGAGTAGTAGGCTGGTCTGTTTCCAAGATACCCATCTCCACTCACCACCTGCCCCTGCTATTAAATGCAGCTGTTAAATGCAAGTCAATCTAGGGGCACCTGGATGGCTCGGTCATTAAGCATCTGCCTTTGGCTCGGGTCATGATCTCAGAATCCTGGGATCAAGCCCCGCATCAGGCTCCCTGCTCAGCAGGAAACCTGCTTCTCCCTCTCCCACTCCCCCTGCCTGTGTTCCCTCTCTTGCTGTGTCTTTCTCTGTCAAATTTGTAAATAAAATCTTAAAAAAATAAAAACACGTCAATCTATATCGGAAAATTTAGAATGGCCTACATACTAGATGGACTTAGCCCCCTAAATTCATGTTCTGGGACATACGATCTATTTATGTAATGTACTAATATTGGGGTTTGCAGACAAAGGTTCAATTATAAGCTGCTGTGCATGACTTTATCTACCCCACCAGCAAACACTGATCAGACACCAGGTACAGCCCTGTGTGCCACAACTTCAAAGTTATGCAAGGGGGTTGAGGGTCTCCCTAAGAGGAGTTCACAATAATATACTCAGTGGAAGGAGAAGAGGGGCAGGATTCGGAATCAGATAATGGCAAACTCTTGTGAATTCACGGTGTGTTATGGAGCAGACAGATTGGACCAGGAGGAGTTGAGAAGTTTCAGGAAGGCAGTGCCCCTATGATTTGGTTTCTAAAGGATAAGTAGGAGTTTTCCTGTAGAGAAAGTAGAAGAAAAAATTCCAGGCAGCAGAAGCAATAAAGCACTCATTTAGGAAACAGAAAAAAAAAAAAAAAATCCATAGTGGTTCAGAACGGTTCAGGGGGAAGTGTAGGAAATGACACAAAAAAGGTTATTTGGGACCAAGTTAGGAAGATGTCTATAGACCAGACTAGGCAGTTTGGAAGGAAGAGTGCTGTATTAGGGTTTGCTTTTGAAATGGTAATTGTTAATGGCAGGGGTGACAAACGGATAGAGACAGCGAGGCTAGCCAGGAGCTGCCGCAGTCTTCAGGTGAGGGCTGACGAGGTCATGAACCCGGTCAATGGCAGTAAACCAGGTGAGGAAAGCGGGGACACCAGAACATTAGACCAGAGAGTCCACGTAACTCTGGCATCAATTAGATGTGGGGATTCAGAGAGAGGAAGGAGTTAGGAAACCTCAGGATTTTGAATCTGAGTGACCAGTAGACACCGACGCCATGAGTCACCACAAGGAACACAGAGTGTTGGGAAATGCTTTTGCAGCTGGACAACCCACTGGAAATGTCTGGAGGGAACTGACAATATGAAGCTCGTATTCAGCGGTGCCGATCATTTTCTTTATAGTAAAGAGAACTCTGCTTTTCTCAACACATATGTTGTGTGTATATATAGTAGAACCTTATTCTAGCCACACCTCAGGGAAGCCTAGGAGGTTAGGCAAAGTCATGGAAGAGACTTGCCATAGGGAACCCTAAGAGTAATGGAAAGAGCCATGTGCCTGCCCCCTTAACACCTGGTCTTCACACGCTGGTGAACAAGAGTTAACGCAGAGAAGGGACATAGAACATACAGTGTTTTCTCCATTCAGACTGTTTATCATTTCTTCAATAAGAAAATTACTTCATGGGGCACCTGGGTGGCTCAGTGGGTTAAGCCTCTGCCTTCGACTCAGGTCATGGTCCCAGGGTCTTGGGATGGAGCCCCATATTGGGCTCTCTGCTCAGCAGGGAGCCTGCTTCCCCTACTCTCTCTCTGCCTGCCTCTCTGCCTACTTGTGATCTCTGCCAAATAAATTAATGAGATCTTAAAAAAAAAAAAGAAAATTACTTCATAATTACTGAAGTATGCTATACATTACTGTTACTATTGTGGCCCTAGGAGAAATATCCAAGGTCTTACAAGTTTCATGTGAAGTTTCCCTTTTCTTTCTTTCTTTCTTTCTTTTTTTTTTTTAATTTCTTTTCAATGTAACAGAATTATTGTTTATGCACCACACCCAGTGCTCCATGCAATACGTGCCCTCCATAACTATAGCCTTCACCGTGCCCACCAAACTGAAAATCACAATTAAGCCAAGACATCGCCTTACTCCTGTTTGAATCATCCAAGCTTTCGAAAAATGTACCTGGCACTTAGCACACATTCATTCAACACTGTGCTGAGCCAGTCTGCAAAGGACGCACAAGATTTTGTGTGTGTGTGTGCATAACACAGGATACATACTTCTCCTCTCTTGCATACCCTCTATACACTTAACCAAGTTTGAAAATGAGTTATGTAATAATCGTTTTACACATTTCTAAACCAGCACAAATGGGGAAACTAGATCTAGAGATGAATTATAAGTTGCTTAAAACTACATGTCCGGTGAATGGCAGAACTGGGAGGTAAATGCAGGGATCCTGTCCCCCAGCAAGTCTTTCAAGGCACCCTGTTTTCCTTTAATTTCCAGAAAACTCAGTGTTTTATGAATATCAGTATCAATCCTAAATTAATGAAATAACATTTTTTTCTAAGTGTATACGAGCATTCAGGGCTGGCCCAAGGTCAATGTGGGAAGTCAGCGGTTTATCTCCAGGACACCCTGTGTCCTCCTTCTACACCCGACTCCCCAGGCCTCTGAGTCCCCATCAGGCACAGTGAAAGACCTTCCAGGATTTTCCTCCAGAATTGCCAATGATCCCTCCCCTTTTCCCCATCACAGCTTTTATTCCTAAGGTGGCTCCTCCCAGCCGCAGGCCACGGTAGAAGTTTGCTGGATGAGTCATCCTTGCATTGCAATAGGATCTCAGGAAGGCGGAAGGAGCTGTGGAAACAGGGAGACCCTGCCACCAGACTTTGCTGCTTAGAAGCTGTATGGCCTAGGGCAAGTTCTGTCCCCTCCCTCTCGGTTCCCTTGTGGTTCCCTTGTCTGTAGGAATACGAAACTACTATTCACTCTGCTAAGCTTTTAGCAGAAATAAAGATAACGCACAGAGATGCTTAAGCACGGTGTCTGGCATATGAAGTCGGTGTCTGGCATATGAAGTCATTCCCTAAACGCAGCATTCACCATTAATTAGCTTTCACCATAACCCTGGAAAGTTGTTGCGAAACTGATCATACCAGCAGTTACAAGATTGCCCAAGAGACTGAGCCCAGAGCTCTCAAAAACGCAAAGGCATTTACCTGACTCCAGGTCTCTCAGGCTGGAATATTTCTGGACTCTTCTTATAAAAAATAAAATTATCCTGTGTCAAAATCTAACAACTGTAGAGCACTCACTCTGAATCAGGCACTGTGTCCACCTCTTCGCATGGGTGACTCAATGAACCTTCACAGCATTTTATGAAAACAGTTATCATCCCATTTAACAGATGAAGAAATCAGGACATAAAGGGTATAATTAACTGCCAAGAGTCACACAATAAACCAGGATTTGAACTCTTGTCTAATTCTAATCTTGAATTCTTAAGTGTAACACCCACTTGAGTAACATGATATCACTTAAGTACACACATAAAATAAGTGGAACTTTCTTATGCTTATAGCTCTTAATACCCCTAAGACAAAGATAGTTCACAAATTAAATTTTTTAAAACTATACAAAAAATAAGATTTTTTTTTTTACTTAAATGTGATGGATGGGCATCCGCTGGAGTTGAAACTCTGCCCTGAAGACAGTTCTGACTTGTACAAGCTTGCATTACTCTGGGCCATCTAACTACCACTTCCACCCCTTCTCTCCATTTCAGTTACAGGGAACCTCTGCTTACTGAACACACAGCACCATCCAAGCATTAGGCCTCCATGTGGCACTACTGAACCACTTCGTGTTTGATCAGCCACTGCTCTTTCTCAATAGGCCACAACGATTAAAAAAAAAAAGATGGGCTGCTGACATGGTCATTCAGTGACGAGGAAGTACTCCAAAAATGGAGACAAAAAGTTGTGTGTGTGTGTGTACAAACCCATATGTATTTATCATACATATGTGGGCACACACAGGTTATATTGCTGGGGGAGTTGTGTAGAATATTGCCATCAAGTTAAGAACACAAAATTTAAAATTCCTAGAACCTGCAGTCCTTGCCAAATGGGGAGCCTCAAAGTTGCTGTTAATATTTATTGCATCCCATCGGGACAGGTCCCTCATTCAGCCATATTCATCAAGATAGATTTCTGCTTCTCTCTACCGCTGGCAAGCACAGAAACCAAAGAACCATAATGGAGATACACAAGTTCAAAATGTCTTGGTCTTAAGGAGTTTACAAGCAGACATTTGCTAAGGTTAAGGAGAAGAACAATAACTGTCCACAAAGAAAGTTCAGATGAGTCAATACCACACAGCTAAGAGATCCAGGCAACTCTTAAAAAGAAAAGGAAAGAAAAGGACACAGTCTACAAAAAATCTCCAATGAGCCACAGGTCTATTTTATTCATGAGGGTCGTTCTTTTCCCTTTCTACTCAGAACACAGTTCAAAGAATGGGCCTAAGAGCAACAGGACACATTAATCACAAGAAACAAGGAAATGCCCAGGATGGATTTGGCAAGGTTTTTTGTAGATATTGAGAACAGTCTTGACGTAGACCTCTCCGGCATCAGAAGAAGTAGAATACATAAAGTTCAAAGGCATTTCCAACTTGATGGTGGTAGGATAAAATGCCCCCTCTTTACCAAGGGGTAAATTCTAGTGATGAACAAAAGAAAGTGAAAACAAAAACTTGGCATCTAACACTTTTTCCTCCCTTTTCAACAATTTATAATAACCATTGACATAGGTGCTTTACATTTCCTATAGTGCTTTTACACTACAAAAGAAAAAAAAAACAAAACTCAAAACAACAACATCAACAAAACCTCTCAGAACTTTTACATAAGGAAGCCAGCACCAAGAACCATAAGATATCTGGGAATAAACCTAACCAAAGACGTAAAGGAACTGTACTTGAGGAACTACAGAACACTCATGAAAGAAACTGAAGAAGACACAAAAAGATGGATCAGAAGAAAAAACATTGTTAAAATGTCTACACTGTCTAGAGCAATCTATACTTTCAATGCCACCCTGATCAAAATTTCACTGGAAGTTTTCAAAGTGCTGGAACAAACAATCCTAAAATTTGTATGGAACCAGAAAAGGCCCCAAATCACCAAGGAAATGTTGAAAAAGAAAAACAAAACTGGGGCATCACATTGCCTGATTTCAAGCTTTACTACAAAGCTGTGATCACCAAAACAGCATGGCACTGGCACAAAAACAGACACACAGACCAGTGGAACAGAGTAGAGAACCCAGATATGGACCTGCAACTCCATGGTCAAATCATCTTTGACAAAGCAGGAAAAAATATCCAATAGAAAAAAGACAGTCTCTTCAATAAATGGTGCTGGGAAAATTGGACAGCAATGTGTAGAAGAATGAAACTTGACCATTCTCTTACACCATACACAAAGATAAACTCGAAATGGATAAAAGACCTCAACTGGAAGCAGAAACCTATCAAAAGCCTAAAGGAGAACATAGGCAGTAACCTCTTTGATGTCAGTCAGAGCAACTTCTTTCAAGACATGTCCCCAAAGGCAAAGGAAAAAAAAAAAAAAAATGAAAAAGAACTTTTGGGACTTCATCAAGATCAAAAGCTTCTCCACAGCAAAGGAAACAGTCAACAAAACAAAGAGGCAACCCACGGAATGGGAGAAGATATTCGCAAATGATACTACAAAGGGCTGATATCCAAGATCCATAAAGAACACCTCAAACTCAACAAACACAAAACAGATAATCACGTCAAAAAATGGGCAGAAGACATGAACAGACACTTCTCCAAAGTAGACATGCAAATGGCTAACAGACACATGAAAAAATGTTCAACATCATTAGCCATTAGGGAGATTCAAATCAAAACCACAATGACATATCAACTTACACCAGTTAGAAGGGCCAAAATCATCAAGACAGTAAACAACACGTGTTGGAGAGGATGTGGAGAAAGGGGAACCCTCTTACACTGTTGGTGGGAATGCAAGTTGGTGCAGCCACTTTGGAAAACAGTGTGGAGATTCCTTAAGAAATTAAAAATAGAGCTACCTTATGACCCTGCAATTGCACTACTGGGTATTTACCCCAAAGATATAGATGTAGTGAAAAGAAGGGTCATCTGTATCCCAATGTTAAAAGCAGCAATGGCCACAGTCACCAAACTGTGGAAAGAACCAAGATGCCCTTCAACAGACGAACGGATAAAGAAGATGTGGTCGATATATACAATGGAGTCTTATGCCTCCATCAGAAAGGATGAATACCCAACTCTTGTAGCAACATGGACAGGACTGGAGGAGATTATGCTGAGTAAAATAAGTCAAGCAGAGAGAGTCAATTATCATATGGTTTCACTTATTTGTGGAGCATAAGGAATAACACAGGACACTGGAAAAAGGAGAGGAGAAGTGAGTTAGGGGAAATCGGAGAAGATGAACCATGAGAGACTGTGGACTCTCAGAAACAAACAGGGATTTAGAGGGGAGAGGGTGAGGGTTGGGTGAGCCTGGTGGTGGGTATTATGGAGGGCACGGGTTGCATGGAACACTGGGTGTGGTGCATAAACAATGAATCTTGGAACACTAAAAAAAAAATAAATAAATAAAATTACAAAAAAAAAAAAAAGCCAGCAGTTACACAAACATGGTTCAATTATGGTTTTTAACATAACATCTAGTTTAAAAACAGGATGTTGAAAAACTGCTATAAATTATAAAGAATCTGAGGGCAGAAAATTTCATTTCTGAACCCACAGAATAATCTTCATGTAAGACAATGCTAATGTAAACAATCATAAGGTTTCTGGAGATACTTTTTCACTGTATTTAAAAAGTTTTTTCTTGAGTAGCCATTCCCTCTTAGGACTTTTCTACACCTGTGGCAATCCTCTCCCCAAATCCCTGTTGTGGCTCAAAAACACTTCTAAAAATTATTACCAGATATGTTTATCACAGTTGAAAGCAAAACTAACTAAGGTATGTGTGTTGAAATAAGTCTAAAAGGGATCTACCTGGTTTAATTTTTATAGTAAAAATTAGAATAAGTTAGGCAGAAATAAATATATATGGATGGATCCTTCCTAAGTTTCATGTAATAGACTTCCAAATTCATGGAATTCCAGACTTAATAAATTCCAAGATTACCAATCTCTTGGAACAGAGATGATGCCAGTGAGCTCAGGTTGCTAAGTTTTCTTCTTCCTGGGTGCCCAGCTCCACTGTATTTTCTCATCGCCATGCATATAGGTGAGGGCACAGGAATGAACTCCAGCCAAGGGAGTGTAGGCGGGAGTGATGTGAGACCACATCCTGTCCTCTAAAACCTTGCATACCATCTTCCATGGTCCATATCTCCTCCTTTGTGATCCAGCTGGATGAGAAAATCCAGTGGAAGATTCAGGAGACCAACAGACAATGGAATGCTGATAGATTTAAAATTTCTCCTTTTGGGGAAGCACCCGGGTGGCTCAGGCAGTTAAGCATCCAAGTCTTGATTTTGGCTCAGGTCATGATCTCAGGGTCCCGGGCCCAAGCCCTGCATCTGGCTCCATGCACAGCAGGGAGCCTGCTTGCAGATTTTCCTCTGCCCCTCACCCTGAGCACGCTTATGCTCTCGCCCGCTCTCTCTCTCTCACTGTCTTTCTCAAATAATAAATAAACACATCCTTTTTAAGAAAAGGGATTTCTTTTTGAGTTGATGACTGTGTTCTAAAACTGATTGTAGTGATAGTTGCCAACTCTGTGAACCTACTGAAAATCACTGAGTTATAGAATTTGAGTGAATCATATCTCAATAAAGCTGTTCTTAAATACAAACAAAAAAGACAACAGAGCCAATTTAGAAGGTTCTTAGATCCCTGAATCAAAAGTGTAGGGTAGTTACATGTAATGTCAGTAAGAAAAGAACTTTCTATTGTATTAAGGCATTGGGTTTGGGAGATGCATGTTACAGCAGTTAGCTACCTTTCAAAATACCTTCTAGAAGAAGAAGATCCCACATCTCAGCTAACTCATACTTCAGATTCCTTATCCATAAAGGAAACATGTTGGATTAAACCAGTGTTTCCCAAAGTATGCTATGGCCATATCTGTCGTGGCTTTTGGTGGAACTTGGACCAACATAGATTTTTATTGTATTTAGTTTCATGGTTATTTTTTTAAATTTATTTTTTATTTATTTTCAGCATAACAGTATTCATTATTTTTTTACCACACCCAGTGCTCCATGCAATCCGTGCCCTCTATAATACCCACCACCTGGTACCCCAACCTCCTACCCCCAACCCCTTCAAAACCCTCAGATTGTTTTTCAGAGTCCATAGTCTCTCATGGTTCACCTCCCCTTCCAATGTACCCCAACTCCCTTCTCCTCTCTAACTCCCCATATCCTCCATGCTTTTTGTTATGCTCCACAAATAAGTGAAACCATATGATAATTGACTTTCTCTGCTTGACTTATTTCACTTAGCATAATCTCTTCCAGTCCCGTCCATGTTGCTACAAAAGTTGGGTATTCATCCTTTCTGATGAAAGCATAATACTCCATAGTGTATATGGACCACATCTTCCTTATCCATTCGTCCCTTGAAGGGCATCTTTTTTATTAATGGCTTTCCACTTACTGAGGGATACAGTTTCCTTTCAAAATTAAGAGTATTTATGGAAAAAAAGACATGAAAAAATGAAATTATCCACAGGAAACATTAAGCATGTAACAATACTACACAGATGGCAGGAACATATGCCAAAATCATGTCAGTGGGATGCCCAATGCCCAATGCCTGGAGTATGGACAACACGGAGTTAAATTATCTCTTTGTTTCCAATGGTAGCATGCCTTGATTTTTGTTACTTTGTACTTACTACTGTATTCCTCCAACACCTGGCCTGCCTGGTATACCTCCCACTCCCTGAGTTAAGAGGACTCTGGAGTTACTGACTTAGTTAGGACAAGATTCAATCCACAGGGATGTATTCAGCTAAAACCTCATAAATATGACACATAAGAACTCTCGGCTACCTGGGGCACCTGAGTCACTCAGTCGGTTAAGCATCTGACCATTGGTTTTGGCTCAGGTCATGATCTCAGGGCCGTGAAACTGACCCCCAGATCAGGCTCCTCACTCAGCAGGGAGTCGGCTTAGGTCTCTTTCCTTCTGCCCCTCTACTCCCTCGTACTCTCACATGCTCTCTCTCTAAAATAAATAAATAATTCTCAGCTACCTCTTTCCTCAAAGATACGCATTCCTGCAGAATCCCCAAATACCTATTTGTTCCTATACCACAAAGTTTCAATATTCCTTGCCGGTAAGATACAGAAAATGCAGAAACAGAGAATGGGTTTCTATAGCAATGTTTGAATTCTGGGGCAGACCTCTCACTTGGACACATTCACTCCTGAGACAGGTGTCTAGGGCATATGTTTTACTGGGAAATATGAACTTATATGAAACTCGGTGTTGGAATTTGGGCTCTGATTCTGATGGCTCGGGTACAAAATGATGAGACTTCCTGGGTGAATGATTGAACAATAAACACAATAATAGGTTATTTTAATAATAAATATATTTGAATAATAGACACAATAATAGGTTAACACTTAAACAGCACCACGTGCCTGGTACTGTCCCACAAGAATATTCATAGCTGCTCATGTTTAATAGCTGAAAACCGGAAATAATCTAAATGTCCATGAACAGGTGTATGGATACACAAATAGTGGTATATCCATACAGTGGAATTCTGTTCAGTAATAATATAAAATATAATATCAACACAACAAAATAGTTGTATTTTAAACTAATCAGCTGAGTGAAAATAAGCCCGTTTAGAAAGAGTGCATGGCATATGACTCTGTTTATTCTAGAATACTAGTACATGGAAACCAATCTGCAGCATCAAAAACCAGATTAGTAATACCCTCGGACAGTGGGAATAAAGGGAGAGGTATCAAAGGCAAAGGAGCACAAGGACGCTTTGGGGGATGATGGGTGTGTTCATTATTTTACTACAGTGATGGTTTCACAGATGTGTACATATACCAAAACTTATCAAATAATGCCATTTAAATATATACAGTTTATTGTATATTGCTATCTCAGTAATACTAAAGAAAATAGGGCCCCTGCCCTCAGGAAGCTTGAAATCCGGGAAAACTTGGAAACTAGGACCTTCTCTGCTAATAATTTAGTGCTCTAAATCATAGATTAAAAAAGATAAACTAGGGGCACCTGGGGGTCAGTGGTTTAAGCCTCTGACTTCAGCTCAGGTCGTGATCTCAGAGTCCTGGGATCGAGCCCCGTATGAGGCTCCCTGCTCAGTGGGGAGCTGCTTCTCTCCTTCCCCTTCTCCCTGCTCATGCTCTCTCTCTCTCTCTCTCTTTCTCTCTCTCTCGCAAATAAATAAGTAAAATCTTTTTAAAAGTAAGTAAGAAGAAAAAAGAAAAACCAACAAATACAACAAAAGAGAAAAATGGGCATGAAGATTAAGCAAAAGAACTTCACTTTATAACGAGCCAGAAGTAGGCAATCAATCGGCTCTCATTTAAATGAAGGCTCTACCTTAGCATTTATTCCCATTAAGAAACAACTCATCCATCCGTCCAATTCTTCCAACATTAAATAAACTTCCGGTAGAGAAATGAAATTAACTTTACACCTTCTCCCAAAGTTGGTGCCCGGTCCTACCCTCTTCTTTCTTCCTTTCTCATTCCTCCCTTCTTTGAGGCAGGCGAGATGAAGGCCACCAAGTGGGAGCACGGAGGGGACAGGCATAGTGCCTCCCAGCACCTCCAGCATCGCTGGCATGGGACAGACAGCCTGGCACGGGGCAGGGGCTCGCTGACTCTGCAGAGTAAGTCAGGGCACGAACGAGGACCTGCGTGCACAGGGAGGGCTTCAGCGAAGCGGAGAGGAAGGCTGCCCTGGGTTTCATTTCACCTTATTCGCTCAGAACCACCACTGAACTCTACTGTTTCAGAGAAGAATTGGGCTCCTTTTATCTTTGCCACGGCTCTCTCAGAAATACGCCATTCCAGCGGCCGCAGGCATGCCCAGATCGCCGGGACCGAAGACACCCTGCTTCCCCGGCCCCCCTGTTCCACGCAAGCATTCTGATGCACTGGGGAACACCCAGAGAGTGGAGTAAAGGTCACGTTACACAACCCATCGAAGATACTCCTAACTCCTGTCAAGGGATCCCTCCTCAACCACAGATGGCAACCATTGGCTATGTCCCTTTGCTAGGGATGGCCCAGCAACCTGGGTTTACTAGAAGAAGGCTTATTTACGTAATTATCATTGAATATGTCAGGAGAAAGTTTACTAGCTGACTCATTTGGGCAAACACATTTCACAAAAGCCCCTTAGTCTAGGGTCCTGGTGTAGAGCAATGAAGGCCTAGGTATGAGCAATGCAGGCACCCTAGGTCCATTTGCCCTGTTTCCTGCAGAGATCTAACTGATAGATCCCACTGAGGCCATGCAGTGTTACACGAGCTCAGTCCTTTCCTAAGTTTTGCAATCCAAATTATTTCCAGTGGGTTAAAAGTCACCCCAAGGTAGAGTCCTTGGGAACTGAAGCGGCCTACTGAGGCCATGCTTCCAGAAAAGTAAAGAAGGTCCATTACCAAATCCCCCCTGACTCCTGGGTGGCGTCCCACACAGGGTATGTCAGAGGTTCCTGTGTGTCAAAAGCGACCAGAGGCGTCCCTCAAGATATCGCTATTGATCACCATCCTGCCTTCCCCAGAAGGCATTCCTGCCGTAAAAGGCCCTGGAGGGGTGCCGGCGTCCCTCCACTTCCCCATCGCATCCTAGGCTGCTGATGGGTGCCTGGTGAATGGACCAAAACGCTGTGCCATGCTATTGTATGTCCTGAAGACTGCATACTGTTTTGCCATATTAACCCATGGAAATACTAGAAAAGTTTGGCAAGGGGAAATTACCCAATTTCATAGCTTTAGGCGGTTTGCAGAAGACACTGACGAGAAACAGTAAAGATTGAAATCCATCATGGTCTATGCGACATTCCAACACATGTAGTCCTTACAGCCAACTTCCCTAGGAAACGGTCCCTGGTTGCATTTTAATTCAATCGGGTACTGGTTTCGGACGGCTCCCAGTGGAGGTCTCGCGGCCAGAAGTGGCTAGACGGGGCATGTGGAGGGGATCACATTAGATCAATCAGGAGGAAACCTCACACGGGAGTCTTAAGATTGGCAGCCGTCCTGGTGACTTAGGTGGCTGTCCCGTGCCCAAGAGAGCAACTTTCTATAAGAACAGGAACAAAGAGAGGCCATCAAGTTTCTGGGTCTTATTGCCATTCCGGCCAGGGTACTAGCTTACAGCCAAAAGGCAGACGCTCTCCTCCCTGTGGAGTAGCCACGGGCTAGAGGATTACAGCCTGAGCAATTGACATGCAAGTGTTCCAATAAGACCATACTCCTTGAAAAAGCCCTGGAATGAGAGTAAAGGAAAAGGAGAGAAAGTACTCACCAATTTTGCACCGAAGCTCAGAGTCCAAATGTAAAGACTCATAAATCTCCTGGCTGGCTCGCCAGAAATGATGAAGTCCCAGAACCTAAGTCAGGTTCGGTGGGGTGAGGTTCGGAGCTGATGACTAAAGAAAGAATTCTTAAGACATCTTTGGTGCAAAATGGTGGTTTATTAAAGCACGGGGACAGGGCCCGTGGGCAGGCAGAGATGCGGCTGCCCCAGGTTGTTAGGAGTGGTTGGTTATATACACAGGAGTTGGGTAGGTGAGGACAAAGGGGTGTTCAGAAGGGCTGTTGGGGCAAAGAATACTATCAGGATATTGAAGGCTTAGTTGCTATCAAGTAAAGACAATTGGAAGTCTGGTGGAATGTTACATTCCTGCTATCAAGCATCCTTGTTAATGAGATTTAGGTTTAGAAGAAATTTAACTTTATTTACTTTTCCTTCTACCTCCGCCTCCTTCCATTTTTCATGGAGGGGAGGGTGACATTAGGGCTTGAGGAACTGAGTTCTGTGTCTTTGGAAATTGGGCTATTGATAAGGTAACTTCTTTGTTGTAATCTCAAGGAAATTTGAAAACCAGGGGAGACTCCTGTTTTGCAGGATTGCGATCTCAGCAAGTTAACTATTTATCATTTTATGGCAGTCAGGGGTGCCTGAGGAATGCTACACCTATGGAGGGGAGCGGATGAAGGGGGGGGGTGCAAGGCGCCAGCTCTTGCTTTGTCCTCAGCCAGCCTCCTGCTTCCTCATCAGCTCAGTGGGTTAAGCCTCTGCCTTCAGCTCAGGTCATGATCCCAGGGTCCTGGGATTGAGCCCCATATCGGGCTCTCTGCTCAGCAGGGAGCCTGCTTCCCCCTCTCTCTGCCTCTCTGCCTACTTGTGATCTCTCTCTCTCTCTCTCTGTCAAATAAATAAATAAAATCTTTAAAAAAAAAAATCCTGATCAAGGTTGTAGGATCTACTTATGAAAAGTGTTTTGTGAGAATGTAAGAAGTATCCATTTTAAATCGGTAAAAAGTACAGATGATCACATTATTTAATCACTACCAATAAAGCTCTGGCTACACCTGTGGTAGTGTATACACTGGATTCAGAAGGGAAAACAATCCCCGATGTTCACGTAATGGGACCTCTTAGAGGTCCCATTTCCACAACTTCTTGCATTCATCAATTTCACATTACTTTATGATTAATTACAGAACTGCGGACCCTGCTGAAGTGATCAGTTCTGTAGCATCTGCATTTTGCAGCTGAGTAAATGTGACACTGAGGTCAAACAACTGGCTGAGAACAAATGAAGACACACAATACCAGGCTGCCCTGCCACACTCTTCATTGGCTCTCACCGCTGGGGGCCATGTTAAACCCTTTATCCCCTCCTAGTTTGCTATCGCTAATGCAATTAACTCTCAGATACTCTAGCAAAAGTTGCTATGTATATATATGTATGTGTATATATATACATACATACATATATATATATGTATATATATGTATGTATGTATATATATATATATATATGTTGCATAATACATTGTAAGAGATGCCTCCCAACGCCAGTTATAAGAGCCCCATGGCCCAAACAGCCAGGCCACTCTCTGCGAGCCCACCAGCACCTGCAATGCGGACAGTATCTGTTGGGTTTTCTCTTCCTCATTCCCTCACCTCCCTTCTGGAAGCACGGAAGTACATCATACCACCTAGACAGCAACAAGCCTTGGAAGGCTTTTGAGGAAGGCACAGGAGCTGCTGTCGTAACTCTAGTGAGCACATCTGAAAACTTCATACTACCAGGCACAGGCTGTTTTTTTTTTTTTTTAAAGATTTTATTTATTTATTTGACAGAGAGGAAGATCACAAGTAGGCAGAGAGAGGGGGAAGCAGGCTCCCTGCTGAGCAGAGAGCCCGATGCGGGGCTCGATCCCAGGACCCTGAGATCATGACCTGAGCTGAAGGCAGAGGCTTAACCCACTAGGCCACCCAGGCGCCTCCAGGCACAGGCTTTTAAGTGGATTCAGCAAGAGAGATGGCTTTTCTCAGCAATTCACTGAGATAATGTATCAAGCCATAGGAAATTGTTCAGTTCAAAAGGATCACATAGTGGTAATTTCTGATCATTTGGGTGAATACATTTTGTATTATTTAGTACGTTTTGGTCCTACTCACATACCTCACACTCGAAAATTCAAACCATTTGTACTATTCCTAATGTCTGTGTAATCATAACCACAGTTAGGATTTGTGGGGCTCTTGGGAGGCACCCGATGCCCATTAACAGACGGAACAGCGCATGAGAATGGGACGGGGCCCTCCTGGCGTGATCACCGTCAGCTCCCAGCGTGGTCAGAACCCAGTCAATAATCAGTATTGACGACTCAGGAGAATGTTGGAATTTGAATTAGATTTAAGTTAGCCACGTTTACAAATCGGACAGCTCATCTAGAACAATAACAGCTCTTTTAATTCATACGCTATTTTGATCACCAACTTGATAGCTCCTTCCCTGCTGCATGTTTCATTGCTGTAGGACTGTGAACTTCGCGATTTGTAAATTTTTTATTACAGGTAACGAAAGGAAGCAGGTCACACGGAACTGTCTATGTCCTCAAATCAAAGAGTCTCATTCGGCGCACAGACAAGACAATAAACAAAGTCAGGAATGAACTGAAAGCGCCTCACACCTCCCATTGTCTCCCTTACACCACCTTCCCCTTTCACTCTTCTGGACAACATTTATGTAGCATCTGCTCTCGGCCTCAGGAATTTCTGAGTGACTGGGAAGAAATGATCACTCATAAGGCAATGTGGAAAGTTCTTCATTGAACAAAATGCAGTGGGACATAAATGAACACGAGGTTAATTCTTCCAGAAGGTTGTCCCGAAGAGGTGCGTGCCTCTTTGATCAGAGCCTCGAGTTAGGAACAAGAGCTTTCCCAGCAAAGAAAGGAGAGAAGCCTTTACAAAGAGGGTCACAAGCCAAGGCT
The DNA here is from genome assembly GCF_964662115.1 of Mustela nivalis. Classification (NCBI taxonomy): domain Eukaryota; kingdom Metazoa; phylum Chordata; class Mammalia; order Carnivora; family Mustelidae; genus Mustela; species Mustela nivalis. The sequence goes on along the minus strand of NC_139023.1, from coordinate 27,460,853 downwards.
GGTAGTTGTAAAAGAGCAGGGGAGGTTTGAGGACGGTGAGCCCGTCGGCCTGTGGTGCGTTCTGATGCGCTCAGGGCCGGCGGAAGAGGTGGGAGAGAAAATCGAGAAGCTGAGGCGGATCATATTATGAATGGTTTTCTATGTGGGGCTAAGGAGTTACATTATTAGTCTCCCAGGCAAGGAGAAACTGTGGCCTCAAGGGATTATATTTTAACACGTAAGTGTCCCTGCTGCTAAAGACAGAAAGCTGAGTCTGGCTCTGTGATTCGGTGTGCTGTTAATCTCTGGAGAAAGGAAAACTGGCTAGGCTTATGACAAATGTTTTTTTAAAAAGGATGAACCACTTTATTATTATTATTTTTTTTTACATATCTCGTATCTCCTTTGGCTAGGAACCAGCAGGATTCTGTAACAAAGCTCTTCCTGCGTCAGAGCAAAGACTCCAGCCAGACTGCCTAAGTCTGGCTTTGCCACTTCTACGCTGTCTCCTTGACCAAGTTACTGAACTTCTCTGTGCTGCCATTTCTCTAGCAATAGAATGGGAATGAAGGACGGCAAATAACTTCATACGTTGGTTGTAAGATTGCAGAAAGTCACATCATGTTAAGCTCTTGGAACAAACTGACAGACGGTAAATGCTCCATGAATTTAGCTATTAATATTTTTTTCCCCAAAACCATATTAAACCTTAGGGAAAATAAAAGCAAAAGCCACTTGAGTCCTGTTCCAAGAAAGTCCCTCAGACCTACCTTCTAGACTCCAAGAAAGATCTGAGAAGGATGTCAAATTTGACTTATAAACTAAAATGATATTAATGAGAGTTTTCTTGGGCCTTGACAAATACCAGTACCCTAAAATTACAGGACACAATAGAACGGATCAGTATCTACCAATATCGACTCTTTCCAACCAGAAAAAAAGAGATTAACCTTTACTTCGTTGGTTTTACCATTCTGTTTTTAAGAAGGACGGTTGCTGCTTCATGTGACTGTATTATTTTTACTCTTTGAAACTGTTATTTTAGTTCTGCCTTTCAGTATGAAACCAACACTGAATCAGCAAGCAACTATATTAGCACTTCCTTTTCACGTTAGAAACTAGTTAATCTCTGGTAACTCACAGCCTTAACACACAACAGCAGAGAGCATATCTGGTCAAAATTTGGTCAAAGTTTCTCCTCCAAAGAGAGGATAATAGTAATATTACAATAACACACTTTTACCGGTTTGTTAAGCTTGCTTAAAGACTAACTTATGGTCTGGTGAACATACAGATTAATACAGTCTGATCCCTATGTAAATCTACATTTAGCGAGCCAGAAAGTCTCTCTAAATTACCCAGAAGCCATGCCGTGGAAGGGTTCAGAGAATCAGGCAGTGGGGCTGGGTTTTTGGCTCTGCCACATACTAGCGGCTGTATAATCTTGAACAAGGTGTTCAGCCTCTCAGTCCTTCAGTTTCTCAGCCATAAAATAGGAATGATAACTGTGTCTTCCTTACAAAGTTAAGAGGATTGCAGTTAATGACTATAAAGCCCGTAAGTCCTTGCCTGATACTTGGTAAGCATTATGGAAGATTTTGTAAATTAAGAAAGAAAAAAGGTTTACAAGAGCCTCCAAAGCCCTTCACCTCCTAAGACCAAAAAGCAGTCTTCATTGTCACTGTCAAAGGGACGTGCGTTCAGGATGACCAGGAAGTAATAGAATGTTCTCTACTGTCTCTGCTTTTTTAAAGTAGAAATATTGTCCTTCTTAAGGTGCTTTTTTAACCCACCAGCCAGAAAAATTTGTAAGAGTCCCATTTGTCAGATACTCACACACAAATATCCCGGCAGGATAGGTAATTTCTCCATTTCCAGAGAAGGAAATAAGAGTTTTATCAACTGCCCAATATCACAGCTTGGTAAATGACAGATTGGGATTCAAAGGAGATCTGTCTGGCTTCAAAGTCCCCCGAACAGCCCCTCAGGAAGTTGCCTCCCTGTAGGATAAACAGCACTAAATGGACTAGAGCTGATGATTTCAGATGTACTTCTCTAATCGCCATGTCTTACTGGTGCCTGATTCTGAGTATCTGCCCAGCAGATACTCTCCTTATGTCTTTCTTTACATACCTTTAGCATGAGTCAAAATAAATCCATCATATACATCCTTGAACCTGAATCCCATTCAGTCACTCAATAACCATTTATTACTTGCCACAGGTTGCTAAGCAATGCCTTCACCAACCTTGTGAAGTTTACAGATTAGAGACTGAAAGACTGAAAAAAATCATTGCACCAATAACTTATTAGAGACAGCTGATACAAAGTAAAAGTGAAAGATGCTATTGTACAGGGAAGACCAGACAGACTGTACTAAAGAAGTGACATTTACGTTGCAAACCTGAAAAAACATGTCCAGCCAGTCAAGGGAGGGGGGCATGGACTCCTGATAGAGGACACAGCAGAAGAACACGCTGTAAAGACAGAAGAGAGTGGGATGCCTTCAAGGAACAGAGAGACCGCGGAGCTGGAATGATGAACTAAGTATAAGGAATGGAAGGAACTACAGATTCACAGAGACAAGCGGACAGGCTGTTGGACCCCAGGCCATATTGAGGACTTTTAAGATTTGAATTGGGGAAATGAGACGCTCCTGAAGGGCTTTAAACAGGGGAGGGACATGATCTTCTTTGTGTCCTTAAAGATCACGATGGCCTTTATGAACAACAGCCTGGAGAGGACACACGTGAAGAGGAGCCCGTTGGGATGTGGCAGAGATCCCCAGTTGTCTGTCCTCGGCATCCACTTCTCATCAGTAATAGAACCCTGACTTTTAGTTGGATACATTGACACTGAGACTAACAGACTCTCTCAGCTCCCTTTGCTGCCAGGCATGGCCATGGCGCTAGAATGTGGTCAATGAGACGTAGGCGTGCGGGGCATTAGGGAAAGCTGGTAAAAAGGACCTAACTCAGATGGGAGAAGTCCTTTCTTGCTTTTCTGTCCTTCTTGCTTCTTCCAGCCTGCAATGCAGTCGAGATGGCTGGAACTCCAGCAGCCATCTTGAGCCAAAATAAAATATATAAGCTAAGATGATAGAAGGGAAAGACAGGACCCAAGATCCCGGGGTTGGAACCACCATGCCCATTCAAGATAGCCTGCTTCCCATCTTCCCATCTTCTCATGCCCCCCCCCCCCGCCCCACGCCACAACACTAAAAGAGAAAAAAATTCTATTTTCTATAAGCTACTATTGTTGAGGAGTCCCGGATGATAGGTAGCCTAAGTCAAACCTAACTGATAGAGAGGCTACTGTATTCACCCAGGAGGAGGCAATGGCAGTTTGGATCACGGTGGTAAAGACATGGGAAGAAGGGCAAAACAGATACATTTAGAAGGCAGAACTGGCAAAAACTGTCAGGAGCCCAGACATGAGAGAGGGTGAGGGAGAAGGGTAAGTTTAGACCAACTCCCAGGTCTCCAGCACAAGCACCTGGGTACACCGTGGTACAATCACGGAGCTAGAAATGGCGGGAACATCTTGCATTTCTTTTCCGACATGTTGACTTTGAGATGCCTGAGAAAACTCTCAGACCACAGAACAGACATCAGGCTGGGAAATATAGACTGGAGATGTCATCAGCACACAGCCCTGGAACAGATGGTGGCTCCTAGAGCAAGTGCAGAAGGAGAGAAAAGTCCGCAGAACAGAGCCTCAAGGAACATCAACTCCTGAAGGAGACAAGGGCAAGCAGACAGAAAGGAAGTTCACAGTAGGAAATAAACGCCAGTTCTCCATTGCATGAACAAGAAGGGCTGGGGGTCAGGTGCATGGGTGGCTCCGTCGTTAAGCAGCTGACTTCAGCTCAGGTCATGATCCCAGGGTCCTGGGATCGAGCCCCACACTGGGCTCCCTGCTCAGCAGGGAGTCCACGTCTCCCTCACCCACTCCCCCTGCTTGTATTCCCTCTCTCAATGTCTCTCTTGCTCTGTCAAATAAAAAAATAAAATCTTAAAAAAGGGGGGAGGATTCAGGGCTATCACAGGGGCACGGGGACCACTTCCAATGGGTGATGTAAGAACAAATCAGCAGGATCTAAGAGACACAGACAGGCAAGAAGAAGGAAAAGGGAAGAGGAGAAAGGAAGAGGGAAAGAAGAATGTTCTCAGAGTCTGGCCTGGCAAGAGGGGACTCCATTCCAGGGGAAGAAGAGGAAAAGTAGACTCCTCCCTGCCCACCCCCCACCTCGCCCCAGTCAGTGGTTGGTCAGCTCACAAAGGCAGAGTCAGGTGCAGTCCTAGGGGCCCGATTCCAGCAATCGGTGGCTGGTGAACAGGCTTTCATCCACCCTGGAACATCCTTCAAATAATTATCTTAAATTTTCCAATGTTAATCAAAGTTTTAAAGGCGTGTGGGGTAGACTGTAAGGAATTTAATTTACTCAAATCAGCATAAGCAGTCGGAAAGAAAGAACAGATTTTTACAGACACCAAGAGTTTAACAGCAACAGCAGCATTACTAACTTTTCTTCAAGGCTCACTCTACGACGGATTTTGCTTTACATTTTCTTTAGTGCGCGTTTTAGATGCGTATCTCAACTGAGTCTCCTAACAACCCTATGAGGTAGTAGCCACTATTGTCCCCAATTCACAGATGAGGAAACTGTTGCAAAGTATTTAAGGTTCCTGTTAGTCTCGCATCATATAAACTAGTGAATGTCAGAGCCTAGGATCTGGACACTGGCTGTCTAACATCAGAACCCATGCTTCTTGTTTTATGCAGAAAATTTGCTTTTCTTAACTCTAAAAAAGAACATTTCCAGCCATTACATTCGTTAGTGGAAAAAACAATTATGCAAAATCATAGGCAGGAAAAGAAGTTCTACTTCAATTGAAAACTGAAGGAACTGGCCAAAGAGAAGGTAAGCTGTTTTTCTTTTCTTTAACTGATCTGTTTGGTAACCCAGAAAAAAAGGAACCCAGGTTTTAGACAGCTCATGGTATCCTGGTCAGTTCTTGCCCAGACCTGTTCCTCTACGGCCAGGCCCCCTTGAACGTGTTTGGGACAACAGGATACCGTGCGGACAATTCCACCCGTGAGAACGGAGGAACAGAGCAAAGTATGACCCCCCCCCCAACATGGGACCCAGACACAGAGGAGGTCAGGTGTAGGAAACTGTTCTACTTTTAGTCAAAGTTCACTGATGTAAAAGCAAGTCTGAAGCAGTGTGTCTGGGGCATTGGAACAAAAGAAACCGTATTTCCACTGGAGACACAAATTGCAAACCTCAGTGTTTCAAATGAAGGCCTTTCAGGAGAAAAACTTACTGAGAATTCAGTCTGGTTATGAAGCAACAGTGAGATGTCTGGGCTAATCGGTCATGATTAAGCATGATTTGGGTCAACGAAGAGAACCTTTCAAGCACAGAAGCTTTCCAGACAGTGTGCCCACATGCACCCACACACACAGAAGCTGCATATCAAAACGAGGGTGTGCACAACTCAGGAAGCCATTATTAGAAACCCACCATACACCAAGTTGTACCCAGCAGGTGTTGGGAGGGGAAGGTGGACATCGTAAGTTACAAGCAGGCATCTTTGGACTTTCTCAATTTTCTTTCCTATTTTTGCATTTAGTTAGTGTGCTGAAAAGAGCTAACAAAGCAGGCTTGAGACTGCTATTCTTAGAAAGGCCTCCTTGCGTTTCTACCGTTGGCCCTTGGCTGATGTCTGGGATTTTGGACCTTGGGAAGGTTCCACCATTTCCAGCACCGGTAAGAATGGCTCATTGTGCCTAAACTGTTGGTACAAATAATATAGCTAATGCTGAGCACCTGCTTTTGCCTTCTCAAGTCTGGAATTTGGGTATGTGCTGGGCAGAGGGTGCCTGTATTACTGGCCAGTCCCCAATAAAAACCTTGGGCAAAGAGTAAGTCTCCAGTAAGCTTCTGGATATTCTGCGTATGGTCACAGCTCACTGCTGGAGGGTTTTTTGTTTTTTGGTTTTTTTTTAAGATTTTATTTATTTGACAGACAGAGATCACAAGTAGGCAGAGAGGCAGGCACGGGGGGTGGAGGGAGGGGGCGGGGAAGCAGGTTCCCTGCTGAGCAGAGAACCCGATGCGGGACCCCGGGACCATGGCCCAAGCTGAAGGGAGAGGCCTTAACCCACTGAGCCACCCAGAGGCCCCATCACTGCTGGAGGTTTGAAGCATGTCCTATGTGACCCCACTGAGAAGGGGCTCTTACAAGCTTGTGTCTGATCTCCTCTGGATTTTACCTCATGTGCCTTTTCCCTTGGCTGATTTCGTGTTTATCCTTTTGCTGTAACAAATGGTGGTAACGTGCACAACAATATGGTGAGTCCTGTGAGACCCCCAGCAATTAATGGAGCCTGGGAGTGGTCTTGGAAACACTCCTATCCCTCCAAAGCAGCTGATGAACTGGTTACAGTTTTAAAGTAAGACAGACCTGATTTAAATCCCAACTTGGATGCCTATTTGCTGGGAATCACTGATTTAGTCACCATGTTCTCTAAACTGAAGATTTCTCTGAAAATAAGATAGGAAAATCTGCCTCAAAAGACTGGTGAAGATTAAATCCATGGTAGACACTCAATGACATTATATCCTTTCCCCTTTAGACTGATATGTGAATGGCAGCCCTACACTTGTGCAGTGCCCATCCTGCACAACACCAGGGAGCCCTCATGAAGTTCACTTCACTCCACCAATGCAACAGAGTCAGCTCATACCAGTTCATGGGAGCCTACCATGCATCTCACTTCCCTGCTCCACTTTCAATGTTACGTTGGTGGCTGGAAATCTGCCACAGTAGGAGTATTTACACGCAGAAACTTGCAAACGCTGAAAATCAGGACTTCTTCCTTGACTGCCAATTGCTAGATATTTACTACACTACCGAATACTTCATAAAAAAATCAAATAAATAAAACCAGCCAGATAGAGGTTTTTTTGCCTAACCAAAGACAGCAAGCATATATGCATTTTAGAAAGAAATAGGCTACATGAGAAGATGTTGAACACTATTAGCCATAAAGGAAATGCAAATCAAAACCACAATGAGCTACCACTTCACACTAAGTAGGATGGCTAGAATCATGAAACAGATTATAACAAGTGCCTTACCGAGGATGTAGAGAAAATGAAACCCTCACACACGTCTAGGGGAAATATGACATATTGCAGCCCCCTTGGAAAATAGTCTAGCAGTTCCTCAAAATGTTAAACATAGTTACCCAATGACCTAGCAAGAGAAGTGAAAACGTAGGTCCACACAAAAACATGTACATAAATGTTCAGAGCAGCTTGACTCACAATAGCCAAAAGGTTAAAACCAACCTGAATATCCATCAATGGATGAATGAGTAAACAAAATGTGGTATATCCACGTCATAGAATATTTAGCCGTAAAAAGGAATGAGGTACTGATACATGCTACAATATAAGTGAATCTTGTAAACATTATGTTAGGTAAAAGGAAGCAGACACACAAAAAGTAGCATCTTGTATGATTCTGTTTATATAAAATATCCAGAATAGCAAATCCATAAGGACAGGAGGCAGATTAGTGGCTGCCAGAGGTTGGGGGAGGAGGAGGATTAGGGATTGACTGCTTAATGCAGAAGACCGACCTTCCCCCCACCCCATATTTCTTTTCCTTCCCCTTTCTTTCTTTTTCTTCCTTCCTTTCTTCCTTCCTTCCTTTCTTTTTCTTTCTCTTTCTTTCTTCCTCTCCTTCCTTCCTTCATACAATCTTTCTTTCCTTTATTGCTTTTTTTCTTTCCTTCCTTCCTTCTTCCCACCCTCCCCCCTTCCCTCCCTCCTGATATTTCTTTTCCTTCCTCTTTCTTTCTCTTTCTTTCTTTCTTCCTCTCCTTCCTTCCTTCCCATGATCTTTCTTTCCCTTTTTTTTCTTTTTTTTCCCCTTCCTTTCTCCCCTCCCCTCCTCTTCCTTTCTTCCTTTCCTTTTTTAAAATCCATTGTTTTCCTCTCCTGGCCTTCCTTGTATGATCAGACTTTCGGATTCTATAATGCTTATTAGTCTATTTGTTTTAACTTCACTTTAGTGACCTTCTTGATAGCTTCCAGATTTTTTTTCTTTCTTCTTCTGTTTTGAGGAAGGACCAAAGCTCCATGCAGTTTTTCAAGCGTTAATTATGTAATTTTGTACCATCTGGATGTATATGATCTAATTTTCTGACTTTTCATAATGATTGGTAATGACGATCAAATGAGCATTAATAATGATAACTATTTTTTTAAAGATGCAAAATGTTTTCAGTACCATTTTCTAGTAAGATTTCACAACTGTGTGAAATAGGTAAAGAAGATGGTACTCCCCCTGCCTCTGCCCTTCAGGCACAGATTATTGAGCTTCAGAATAATTAATGTGACTCCCTGGTCCCCGAAGACCAAACCAGCACTGGACCCCAAGTTTACTGACTCCTGATTCTTCCATTTGTCATAGAGACTCTCAAATGCTAGAGGTAAAAGTACATAATGTTGTATGTAGAGCTTAGTAATTTAAATTTAGGGACTAAAAGAATTAGCAAAGAATCTAACTAAAACTCTTTCTAAATAAAAACGAACAAAACAAAAAATACTTCTTGGGATGTGCAGGTGTCCCTATAAAGGAAATGCTATTTTTATTGCAATTTAGGAACCAATGGATTATCTCCCAGATTTTATGGGAAGCAGCTCATTTTTACTTTCAAAAGATGCTTTAATGAATTCTATGTAAAATACGAGAAACTATGAATCTAAGTTTTGTTGTGATTTTTTTTTTTGCTCCTGATCACTTTATTTTTAAACTACTTTAAATATTTCATCCCCCTCCCCCATTTCTCCCACCCCTAACCCCCACCTTGGGAAACCACCAATCTGTTCTCTATATCCGTAAGCTGGGTTTTCTTGTCCCTGTGGGTGATGGTTTTATAACTCATATAGTATTTGTCTTGCTCTGATCGATTTCACTTAGCATAATACCCTTGAGGCCTGTCCATGTTGCTGTAAATGGCAAGATTTCATTCTTTTCATGGCTGAGTAATACTCCATTGTATATTCAGACCACATCCTCTTGAACCATTCATCCATTGATGAGTACTTAGGTTGTTTCCTTATCTAGGCTATTGTAAATAATGCTGCAGTGAACATGGGGTGCATATACCTCTCTGAGTTAGTGGTTTTTTTCTTCAGATAAATACCCCCAAAAAATTCTGGGTCATATGGTAATTCTGTTTATAATTTTTTAAAAGAATTTATTTATTTATTTGACAGAGAGAGATCACAAGTTGGCAGAAAGGCAAGCAGAGAGATAGAGGAGGAAGCAGGCTCCCCGCTGAGCAGAGAGCCTGATGCGGGACTCGATTCCAGAAACCTAGGATCATGACCTGAGCTGAAGGCAGTGGCCTAACCCACTGAGCCACCCAGGCGCCCCTGTTTATAATTTTTTAAATTTTTTAAAAATTTAATTAAATTAAATTTAATTTAATTTTAAATTTAATTAAATTAAATTTTTAATTTTTTAAAGAACCTCCATATTGTTTTCCATAGTGTCTCCACCAATTCACATTCCACCAACAAAGCACAAGAGTTCCCATTTCTCCACATCCTTACCAACCTGTTATTTCTTGTGTTGTTGATAATAGCCATTCTAACAGATGTGAAGTGGTATCTCATTGTGATTTTGATTTACATTTCCCTGATTGTTAGTGATGTTGAACATCGTACCTGTTGGCCATGTATATCTACTTTGGAAAAATATGCATTCAGATCTTCTGCTTATTTTTTAATCAGATTGGGTTTTTTTGTTTTTGTTGGTTTTTTTGCTATTGACTTGTATGAATTCTTTATATATTCTTGTATAATTCTTGATGAGGGGTATTAACCCCTTATCATTTATACGATTTGCAAATATTTTCTCCCATTCAGTAGGTTGCCTTTTCATTTTGTTAATGGTTTCCTTTGATGTGTAGAAGTTTTTTAGCATGATGCAGTCTCCTTTGTTTATTTTTGGTTTTGTTGCCTTTACCTGTGATGTCATATCCAAAAAATCATCACCAAGACTATATCAAGGATTAGCACCTATGTTTTCTTCTAAGATTTTTATGATTTCAGGTCTTATGTTCATCTTTCACCCGTGTTGAGTTAATTTTTGTGTATGATGTAAGGAAGCAGTCCAATATCATTCTGTTGCATGTGGCTTTCTGGTTTTCCAAGCAGCATTTATTAAAGAGACGGTCCTTTCCTCAGTGTGTATTCTTGGCTCCTTTTCATAAATGAATTGGCCATACATGTGTAAGATTATTTTGGGGGCCCCTATTCGGGTCTAATAATCTTTATGTCTGTTTTTATGCCTGTGCCATACTGTTATGATGACTATTGCTTTGTAATAGAGTTTGGAATCAGGGAGCATGTGTCCTCCAGGTTTGTTCTTCTTTCTCAATACCCTTTAGCTTTGTGTTTCCATACAAAGTTTAGGATTGTTCCAAATCTGTGAAGAATGCCACTGGAATTTTGACTGGAATTGCCCTAAATATATGTCACTTTGGGCAGTACAGACATTTTAATAATATTAACTTCTCCAATTCATGAGCATGGAATATCTTTCTATTTATTTGTATCGTCAATTTCTTTCATTAATGTCTTATAGTTTTCAGCTGACAGGTCTTTTTCTTTCCTTCCTTGGTGAAACTGATTCCTAGGAATTTTATTCTTTTTGATGTAATTTATTTCATTTAAGACTTTATTTATATGACAGGGACGCCTGGGTGGCTCAATCGTTAAGCATCTGCCTTTGGCTCAGGTCATGATCCCAGTGTCCTGGGATCGAGCCCCACATCGGGCTCCCTGCTTGGTGGGAAGCCTGCTTCTCCCTCTGCCTCTCCCACTTCCCCTGCTTGTGTTCCCTCTCTCACTGTTTCTCTCTCTCTGTCAAATAAATAAATAAAATCTATTTTTAAAAACTTTTTTTTATATGACAGACATAGAGAGAGCATAAGTAGGGGGAGAAGCAAGTAGAAGGAAAATCAGGCTCCCAAGCTTGAACAGGGAGCCTGATACCAGACTCAATCCCAGGACCCTGGGATCATGACCTGAGCTGAAGACAGCCACTTTGACTAAGCCACCCAGGCACCCTCTTTTTTAAAATATAAACATATAATGTATTATTAGCCCCAGGGGTACATGTCTGTGAATCGCCAGGTTTACACACTTCACAGCATTCACCATAGCACATACCCTTCCCAACGTCCACAACACCACCACCCTCTCCCTACCCCATGTGCCTAGCCCTCCTAAGTTTGTTTTGTGACATCAGGAGTCTCTTATGGCTTGTCTCCCTCCCAATACCATCTTGTTTCATTTATTCTTTTCCTACCCTCTAACCCCCCACGGTGCATCTCCACTTCCTCATATCAGGGAGATCATATGATAGTTGTCTTTCTCTGATCGACTTATTTCGCTCAGCATAATACCCTCTAGTTCCATCCACGTTGTCGCAAATGGCAAGATTTCATTTTTTTTGATGGCTGCATAGTATTCCATGATATATATATGTACCACCTCTTCTTTATCCATTCATCTGTTGATGGACATTTGGGCTCTTTCCATAGTTCGGCTATTGTGGACATTGCTGCTATAAACATTCGGGTGCACACACCCCTTCGAATCACTACATTTGTATCTTTAGGGTAAATACCCAGTAGTGCAATTGCTGGGTTATAGGGTAGCTCTATTTTCAACTTTTTGAGGAAACTCCATGTTGTTTTCCAGAGCGGCTGCACCAGCTTGCATTCCCACCAACAGTGTACGTGGGAAATTCTCCTTTCTCCGCATCCTCGCCAGCATCTATCATTTCCTGACTTGTTAATTTTAGCCATTCTGACTGGTGTGAGGTGATTATCTCATTGTGGTTTTGATTTGTATTTCCCTGAAGGGCCCTCTTTTTAATGGAATTTAAATATGATTATTTTCTTAATGTCTCTGATAGTTTTTTATTAGTGTGTAGAAATGCAACAGATTTTTTTGTATTGATTTTGTGTCCTACAGTTTTATTGTATTCATTTATTAGTTGTAACAGTTTTTTTAAGGACTCTAGAGTTTTTTTGTATATAATGTCATGTCATCTGCATATAGTGATAGTTTTACCCCTTCCTTCCCAATCTGCATATCTTTTATTTCTTCTTCTTACCTAATTGTTCTGGCTAGGACTTCCAATACTATGTTGAGTAATACTGGTGACAGTGGATATCGTTGCCTTGTTCCTGATCTTAGACAAAAAGATTTTAGCTTTTAACTACTGAGTAGAATGTTAGCTATAGGCTTGTCATATATGGCCTTTACTATGCTGAGATTTATTCTTTTTATATCTGTTTTGGTGAGAGGGCTTTTTGTTTTGTTTTGTTTTGTTTTGTTTTTATTTATTAAAGAGAGAGAGAGAGAGAGCACAAGCTTGAATGTGGGGAGGGGCAGTGCGAGAGGGACAAGCAGACTCCCCGCTGAACAGGGAGCCCAACACAGGGCCCAATCCCAGGACCCTGAGATCATGACTTGATAGAAGGCAGACACATAACCAACTGAGCCATCCAGGTGTCCCCTTGAGACTTGTTGTCATAAATGGAATTTGAATTTTGCCAAATGCCTTTTGTGCATCTATTGAGATGATCATAGGATTTTTATCCATCATTTTGTTAATGTGGCCTATCATCCTGACTGATTTGCAGATGTTGAGCCATCTTTGAATCCCTAGCATACATTCCGCTTGATCACAGCATATAATACTTTTAACAGATCGTTAAATTCAGTGTACTGACATTTTGTTGAGGATTTTTACATCTATGCTCATGAGGGATATTGCCCTGTAATTTTCTCTTCTTGTGATATTCTTGTCTGGTTTTTGTATCAGGGTAATGTGGGCCTAAAATGAGTTTGGAAGAGTTTCTTCCTCTTCTATTTCTTGGAAGAGTTTGAGAAGGAAGACTAATTCTTCTTTGAGTATTTGGTAAAATTCATCAGTAAAGCCAACTGGTCCTGGGCTTTTGTTTATTGATAAGTTTTTGATTACTGATTCAATCTCCTTGCTGGTAATTGGTCTGTTCAGATTTTCTATTTCATCGTAATTCATTCTTGGTACAGTGTGTGTTTCTAGGAATTTATTAATTTCTTCTAAGTTGTTCAATTTGATGGAATAAAATTTTTCATATTAGTTTCTTATGATACTCTCTATTTCTGTGGTGTCAGTTATTAAGTTCTTTTGTTTCTCATCTTATTTCTTTCAGCCTTCTTTTTTCTTAATGAGTTTAGCTAAAGTTTTGTTGATTTTGTTTTCAAAGAATCAGCTCTTAACTCCACTGATCTTTTCTACTGTTTTTTGGTCCTTTTTCTTTTATTTCTGCTGTAATCTTTGTTATTTTCTTCCTTCTTCTAACTTTCGACTTCATTTGTTCTTCTTTTTTTAGTTCTTTAAGGTATATAGTTAGGCTGTTTATTTTATACTTTTCTGGTTTATTGAGGTATACAATTATCACTATGTATTCCTTCTCAGAACTTTTTGGGTTGCATTCCATAAATTATGATATGTTACATTTTTATTTTCATTTGCCTCAATGTATTTTTTTCTCTTTTGATTTTTTTTCTTTGACCCATTGATAGTTCAGTAGCCTGTTGTTTAATCTCCTTATATTTGTGAAATTTCCAGTTTTCTTCACATAACTGATACTACTTTCCTACCACTGTCATCAGAAAAGATGCTTTATATGATTTTAATTCTCTTACATTTATTTGGACTTGTTTCTACCATATGATCTATCCCAGAAAAAAACTTCCCCAAGAAAATTGCTTGTATACTCATCTAGAGCCCCAGTTTTTGCAACTGCTGTCTAAACGACACCTCCAGATAGCCTGGTTCTGATGAACAGTGGGCCTTATGCTCATGGTCCAATAGGACTGTGTATATTTGCATATTTTTGAAAGCTGTTGTCCCTTGAGCTCTCTTCACTTTTTTAAATACTTTTTTTCTTTTGGTTGCTCTGATAAGGTAACTTATACTGCCTTGTCTTTGAGTTCACTGATGTTTTCTTCGGCTTCATCTAGTCTGCTGTTGAATCACTTTAGTGTATTTCTCAGTTCAGTTATTGTATTATTCAGCTCCATGACTTCCACTTGATTTTTTTGTATATTTCCTATCTCTTTATTGAAGTTCTCACTGGGTTCATCCATTCTTCTCCCAGTTTAATGAGCATCTTTATAACCATTACTTTCAACTTTTTATCAGGTAAATTACTTATTTCTATTTTATTAAGACTTTTCCCTTAGGTTTTATTTTGTTTTTTAATTGGGGACATATTCCTCTCTTCCTTTTTTTTTTTTTGACTCTCTGTTTTGTTTCTATGCAGTAGGTGAAATGTCCACCTTTCCTAGGTCTAAAGGAGTGGTGTCATGTAGGACATGAACTTTGTCTTTTAACCTTGTTCTAGATCTTGTTTGTGGTTGTTCAAGCAGATTATTATATTTTTAATAGCTCCCAGTAGTTGACGGTGTGCCAAGACTTGTCAGTATCCCAAAGAGGAAGAGAATCTCAGCACCGAGATTTAAGCTGATGGGAAGCTAGACTCATAGACAACAGCTTTCAAAAGTAAGCAAATATACACAGTCCTAGTCAAACAGACTAACACTCAAATTGTAGGGATCCCAGAAGAGAGGGGGGCGGGGCAGAATCTTACTTAAAGAAATAATAGCTGAAAACTTCCCTAAAATGAGAAGTGTAACCGGCATCCAGAGCCAGGAAGACCAAAGTTCAATAAGATAAACCCAAAGAGACCCAAACCAAGATACATTATAATTAAAATATCAAAAGTTAAAGATGTGATATAATCTCTGTCTATCTAAAAGCAGCAAGGAAGAAAATTTTTTTTTTCTGTTACATACAAGGGAAGTCCAGCGAGACTATTAGATTTTTCAGCAGAAACTTTATAGTCCATAAGAGGATGGTACAAAAAAAAAAAAAATCAGAGAACTGAAAAAAGAACCTTCCAACCAAGAATATTCCACCCAACAAAGTCATTCAGAATTAAAGGAGAGATAGAGTTTTTCACACAACCAGAAGCCAAACGAATTCATCACCACTGAACTGGCCTTAGAAGAAATGTGGGTTAAAAAAAAAAAAAAAAAAAAAGATTTAATTATTTATTTGAGAGAGAGAGAGAGAGAGAGTGCAAGGGGAAGGGCAGAGGAAGAGGGAGAGATAAAATCTCAAACAGACTCCTCATAAAGTACACAGCCCAAAGTGGGGCTTTATCCCAGGACCCTGAGATCAAGACCTGAGCTGAAATCAAGAGTTAGCTGCTCAAGTGATAAGCCACCCAGGCATCCCATGGTCTTACAAGAAATGTTACAGGAACATCTTTGAGCTGAAAAGAAAGGGTAGTAATTAGGAACAAGAAAACATGAAAGAATAAATCTCACTGGAAAGGTAAATATATAGTAAAGGTAGTGGGTTAATCACTGAAAAATATAGTACGAAGATTTAAAAACAACAGTAGTAAATATAACTATGATTACAACTATTAGTAAGGGATACATAAGATTAAAGGAGTAAAATGAGACATCAAAAACATAAAGCATGGGTGGAGAGTAAAAATGTAGAGTTTTAGAATGTGATCAAATAAGTTGTTATCAACTTATAACATATAGGTTATTATATATATATATATATAAGGCTCATGATAATCACATGCAAAAACCCATAGTAAATACATATATGATAGAGACAAAGGAACTTAAGTATACCATTAAAGAAAGTCATCAAATAAAAGAGAGCAAGATTAGAAAAAAGGAACAGAAAAGGAACTACAAAAACAGCCAGCAAACAATTAACAAAATGGCAATAAGTATGTATCTATCAAGAATTACTTTAGGGGCACCTGGGTGGCTCAGTAGGTTAAAGCCTCTGCCTTCGGCTCAGGTCGTGATCTCAAGGTCCTGGGATCGAGCCCCGCATCAGGCTTTCTGCTTGGAAGGGAGCCTGCTTCCCTTCCTCTCTCTCTCTGCATGCCTCCCTGCCTACTTGTGATCTCTGTCTATCAAATAAATAAATAAATATTTTTTAAAAATGTGTAAGAATTACTTTAAATGTAAATGAACTAAATTCTCCAATCAAAAGACCGCAGTGACTATATGGATTAAAAAAACAAGACCTTTCCATATGGTGCTTATAAGAAACTCACATTTGGGTTTTTTTCATTTTGGTTCTTTTCAGTTAATTGCATGAAGAAGTTACACTAGTCCAAGTTAAAGGCAGATCCCAAATGGTTATGTTATACAAGCTGTGAGGTTTTTAAATTTGTGACAAGAGACAGAAGGGAAATTCTACTCATTTCAAGGAAATCCTCATTTAAGCTTCAGTGAGCCAAAAGCACTTGAAACCATGAACCTTCAGCTGGTCATCCTCAGCCAGTTCAATCTCTCTGGATTGGCGTATGTTCTTACACTGGTCACCCTGTAGCTAAATTACTTCTCCATATTCTGGATGCTCAACTACAGTACCATTACAAGCAGATTTCTTCTTGAATGCTTTCATAGTTTCTTTTTATCATGATCATCAGCCATCTGTTGGGTAGTAGTAAGGGTCTTCCTGCTATTTCTCTGTTGAATTCTTATATGGATAAAATCCTCAGTGTCAGCAGGAAGCAGATTTTCACCCTTGCTTGCATCATCAAAGGGGTCAAAAGAAGGGAGGTTCCAGATAGCAGACAGAAGATAAGATTCCTTTTCCTGGGTGGAAAAAGCCTGTGGAAGGTGGTGGCAGGAGATGGCAGGCATGGGAGGAGCATCAGGAAGCAAGTGGGCTTGAGGAGAAGGCCACTCAGTTCTTGGAAGTGGCCCAGTGACTAGAGCCAAGGGACTGACTCACTTTAGATGTAAAGACACAGGGGTAGTTGGATGGCTCAGTCCTTAGGCATCCACCTTTGACTCTGGTCATGATCCCAGGGTCCTGGGATTGAACCCCACATTGTACTCCCTGCTTGGCTGGGGGCCTGCTTCTCCTTCTCCCACTCCCCCTGCCTATGTTCCCTCTTTCACCGTGTCTCTCTCTGTCAAATAAATAAATAAAATCTTAAAAAAAAAAAAAAAAGACACAGACTGAAAATGAAGGGATAGAAAAAGATTCACAAATTGAAAACGAAAAGAATGTTAGGATAGCCATACTTCAGAAAAAATAGACTTTAAAACAAAGACTATAATAAGAATCAAAGAAGGGCATTAGGTGATGATAAAGGGGTCATTTCAACAGAGGCTATAACATTTATAAATACTCATGTACCCAACATAGGAGCACCTAAATATACAAAGCAAATATTAACAGACTTAAAGTAGAAATATACAGAAATACAGTAATAGTAGGGGTCTTTAATACCCCCACTTGCATCATTGGATAGAAACATCCAGACGGAAAATCAATAAGCAAATAACAGACTTAAATGACACATTAGACCAGATGGACTTAACAATTTTTTTTTTTTTTTTTTAGTTTGTCAAAGAGAGAAAGAGAGACAGTGCGCCCAAGCAGGGGGAGCAGCAGGCAGAGGGAGAAGCAGGCTTGAGGGAGCCTGACATAGGACTTGATCCCAGGACCCTGAAGACAGATGCTTAACGGACTAAGCCACCCAGGCATCTTGTGTTAACAGATATTTACAGAACATTACATCCAAAATCACCAGAAATCACATTCTTCTCAATGTGCACACAGAACTTTCTCAAGATTGCTATTTGGGGTGATAAAAAAAACTTTGGAACCAGAGAGTGGTGATTACAGCCCAACATGATGAATGCACTTACTGTCACTGAACTGTACAGTTTAAAATGGTTACAATGGTAAATTTCATCTGTATTTTACTACTAAAAAAAAATAGCATTAGGAGAATTAAAAGACATGCCACAAAGCGCAAACAAGTATTTGCAAAACATATACAAACAACGAGTTTGATTCAGAATGTATATGTTATAGCTTTTAAAAATAAATAAAGGTAGAAAACCTAAGTGAAAAAAGGAGAAAAAATATCCAAAAGGACACCTCAACAGAGAGTAAATGCCAGTGGACCCTTATACTATGCAGACTTGTTCATCCTCTACAATAATCAGAGAAATGCAGGTTGAAAAAACAGTGAAACACCACTATCCGCACACCAGACCAGGGCTGCTCAGAGGCAGGGGTGAGTCTCAGGGCTGAGAAGAGGGAAGCTCCAAAGTCTGACCAGAAAGTAGGGAGAGGAGGGTCTCCTCTTCCCCATAGCCAACAACCACTGCCAATATATGTGGACATTTCATAACTATTTTCAGATCTGAGAATCAAATGTGGTCATGGAAAAGATTCTGGTGAATTATTCATAAAAATCCAATTTCCTCATTTTAAGGTAGAAACTGGGGCAGTGGCTGGATTAACGACCTTCCCGAGGTCAAACTGGCTAGCAGAGCCAAAACTCGACTTTAACCTTCTCCCTGCCATTTCATGTTCCTCTGTGCTCCTGCGTCTTGATGTGAAAGGGCCAAATTTTGTCAGTGGCCACTTATAACCCGCTAACCCTCTAAAATCTTCCTCTCGCATTAAAAAATAAATAAATAAAAATTAAAAAAAAAAAAAATCCAAGTCTTTTCCATGGCCCACAAAGCCATCCATGTGTGATCTTGCCCAGGTCTCTGGCCTCCTCCCCCACCACACCCTCCTCACCACCCCCCACCCTGCCCATGTCCATTTCAGCCCCTCAGCCCCTCTGCTGTTCCTGGATAAGAAAGCACCGGATGTCCCTCTCGAGGTTTTGCATTCCTGGCTTCCCCCCAAACCCCAGGGTTTCCAGAGGGCCTGCCTCACTCTTCTTAAGATCTCCATCCTGGGGCACCTGGGTGGCTCAGTGGGTTAAGGCCTCTGCCTTCAGCTCAAGTCATGATCTCAAGGTCCTGGGATGGAGCCCCGCATCAGGCTCTCTGCTCCACAGGGAGCCTGCTTCCTCCTCTCTCTCTCTGCCTGCCTCTCTGTCTACTGGTGAAATTAATTAATTAATTAATTAAATAAAATCTTTAAAAAAAAAAAAAACCTCCATCCCCCCCCCCCCCCCACAACATCACCTACCAAAGAAAACAAAAACAAGCAGACAAACCAACCAACCAACCAAACAGGCATGCAAGGCCCCGCTCCTTCCATCCTGCTTTGCTTTACTTCAGGTGGGAGATATGCACTCGCTTATCTGGACACTGTCTATCTTTCTCCTCTAAAACATAAGTCCGTGAGAACAGGACACTTGCTTTCTATACTTTTTGGTGTCATTACAGCCTAGAACAGTATCTGCCACAAATAGGAATTTAAAATATTTTTGTTAAGTTTATTGATTAAAGTAAAAAGTTGGGTTTTCCTTTTTTGTTTTTTTTTTTGGGGGGGGTGCGCTGGCTAGAAAGCTAGAGTATAGAGGGGTCTAGGGAACTTCCAGTCAAATGGCCTGGGTTTGAACCTCATTACTCCACCAGTTGATAGTGATTATGAATTACAAATCTAGATTTCTCTGCTTTTAAATTTTCTATTTCAGTCGATTCAGAAAGTTCACGGTTATTGGTTATGTACGTTCTTCTACCATTCCCCATGAATACTTCCCTCCGGCACACACAGTTTAGAACGTGCTCAGCAAAGAAATATTTAACCCTACCCTTCTGTATATTCCTATTTTGAATTTAAAATCCTTTTATTCTTGTTAACTTTTTAAAAATTGCTTTCTTCTCAGGATTTGGATTAAATTTAATAGAAAAATAACACTTGGTAGCAAAGCTGACACAAGAAAGTTGGGCCACTATGTCATATTTAGAAATTGCCCAGTATACTGGTCAGTTACACAACAGATTTGTAAAGATCAAGAGCTTGATTACATATTAACAGTTCCTAATTAAAACAAATGCACTATGAAAACCAATTCACCAGAGTAACTCTAACCATAAAACACTTGGGAATTCATTTAACACAAAAAGTATGGTACTTTTATTTTATTTTATTTAAAGATTTTATTTATTTATTTTACAGAAAGAAAGCTCACAAGTAGGCAGAGAGGCAGGCAGAGAGAAAGGAGGAAGCAGGCTCCCCACTGTGCAGAGAGCCCGATGCAGGGCTCAATCCCAGGGCCCTGGGATCACGACCTGAGCTGAAGGCAGAGGCCTTAACCCACTGAACCACCCAGGTGCCCCAGTATGGTACTTTTAAAACCAACTCTGAAAGTATGAAAGAGAAATAAACAACAGAAGTAGACACCCATCTTTTTGCTCTTGAAAGGAAGACTTTTAAGAACATAAGCCAATTAGAAATGTGCTTATTTCTTAGGTATTATGCAGCAGAGATGTCTGCGGGTATCTCACTGGCAGAATTTATAGATATCATCAGATATTAGAACAAATCAAGTCTTCTGTGCTCTGCAGAAACAGATCCAGGTTTTGAGCAGCTGGAAGCTTATGCACTTTAAGAAGAAGGCTCTCTTTCTTTTAAGTGCAAAATTATAAATACAAAACTGTGAGGGTCCTTCCAGGAACCTGAGAAAGGGCCCTGGAATTAAGTCTCTAATGCTTACTTTTCTTTCTCTTCTTAGAAGACCCACCTCTGGTGTTGGAAGACACCAAAGTGAAGGAGCAGAAGGAAAAGTACATTTCCCACAATCAGTACGCTGCCACATGCCCCGGTGACAAGTGTCCAGAGGAAAACATTCACAGCAGAGGGTCCCCGATAAGAGTTCTACCAACACAGGCTCTGCGATGTCTGGAATGTGAAATGGCCCTACTTGGAGGTACACATTTCTGCCACTTACCGCAACCTCAAAATGCAACTGACGGCAGGCAACAGAGATCGATTTAGAGAGTGGATCCACTGTGATCCTACGGTATCACAACAATGTGATCTGCTGTGCTTATTGCAACAATGTCTAGATCTGGGAAAAGCCAGATGCAGGAACGAACACCCTGAGACGCATACAAAAAAAGACAAAGGTGGGTGACCATGGGACGTAGCTTGTGTGTATAGGCATTACAGCAAGTGCTGGCGATTATATATATGCCCCTTACTATATGCCAGGAGCTGTCCTGACCACTCACACACTTGGTGATCTGCTCACTCCTCATCAACACCTGTGAGGGCAGTACTTCTTTCTCCCCAGTTAGGAGATGAGGAAAATGAGGCATAGGGGCTAGGTAACTTGCCCAAGGTTCTGCAGCTAGAAAGGTAACAAATTTAGGATTTGAACTCAGGTAATCTGGCTCCAGAGTCCACAGTCTTAGTCTCCTACTCTCTAACACACAGAAATTCTATTAATTTGGAAATTGGCTGTAGAAATGACTGCAGTTTCCTATAATCAAGAGGGAACAGAAAATTGCTGATTAACGATTCCAGAACCTCAGGAAATATACTATTTCATCTAGTGGATGTTGGTTTTGTTTCCTGGCAGCTATTTCAGTCATGAACTCTATCCTTAGAAAGTGACTAAATGTGACATCTGAAAATAAAGGAATGACCCTGTTTTTTACTACTGACCTTTACAACTATGAAGGTTTCTACACTTGATCTGAGCTCAGAAAAAAAAAAAAAAAAAAAATCTGAATTTTTACTTACTGGATCTTTAACATAAAGCTGCTCATCTTTTCCTAAGAAAATTCAAATCTCTACCATTTATTTTGATTATATACTATAATCAATCCTAGTCAGGGCTGAATTAACCTAAAAATCTGTTTACTTTTGTAAAAAAATGTTTAAAAATAGACTTAATAATACATTATAGAAGATTTATAGGGGGTCCTTTTCAGTTGTGACACTGGTCTGGCCTGTTGGGATTGTAAGTTCACATTGAATTGAGTTTCTTCTGAGTTTTTTCTGGGAAGAACGATTTCCAGTATTTCTAAAAAGAACTATTTAACCAAACCCACTTAAAAATTCTTAAGAGCTACTATCTACGTATAACCTTTATCAACCTCTTTTTTTTTTTTTAAAGATTATAGCAGCAATGGCCACGGTCACCAAACTATGGAAAGAACCAAGATGCCCTTCAACGAACAAATGGATAAGGAAGATGTGGTCCATATACACTATGGAGTATGATGCCTCCATCAGAAAGGATGAATACCCAACTTTTGTAGCAACATGGACTGGACTGGAAGAGATTATGCTGAGTGAAATAAGTCAAGCAGAGAGAGTCAATTATCATATGGTTTCACTTATTTGTGGAGCATAACAAATAACATGGAGGATATGGGGAGTTAGAGAGGAGAAGGGAGTTGGGGTAAATTGGAAGGGGAGGTGAATCATGAGAGACTATGGACTCTGAAAAACAATCTGAAGTGGCAGGGGGGTGGGAGGTTGGGGGAACCAGGTGGTGGGTATTAGAGAGGGCACAGATTGCATGGAGCACTGGGTGTGGTGAAAAAATAATGAATACTGTTATGCTGAAAATAAATAAATAAATTTTTTTAAAAAGGATTTCCTTTATTTATTTGACAGACAGAGATCACAAGTAGGCAGAGAGGCAGAGAGAGAGGAAGGGAAGCAGGTTCCCTGTGGAGCAGAGAGCCCAATGTGGACTCCATCCCAGGAGCCTAGGATCATGACCCGAGCCAAAGGCTGAGGCTTTAATCCACTGAGCCACCCAGGCGCCCCTCAACCTCTTTCATATAACTACTTCCAGAAATATTTTCTTCTCCGAGGTCTCTCTTCCACAAAACGAAATTACTTGCATGCGTAGGACTCCCACCACCTCCCGGTGGGGGGCGGGGAAGGGGGGCAGTGAGGAAGAAAGAAACACAAACCAACAATGTGAAAAGAACTCCCTCTTCAAGGTCTTCTACATAAAGCCAAAGCAGGGAAGGAGGAAGGAAACTCTGCATACAGGTGGTCAGTGGACTTGTGTTTAAGGAAGTCCCCCTTTGCGGTCAGTAGCACAGTGTGGTTTAACAGATAGCAGCATGTCAGCCAGAAAGATTAGACATCTTGGTTCACCTACTCAAATGGGACATTATTTCAGAGAAGGCAGCCTGACTTTGTCTCCCGTTTCTTCACTTGTAAAATAAATGGTGGATAAACGTGTTAAGTTACCTACAGATACACTTTATGGAGATACTACAGAAAACAGAACGTTGCAAGCAGGCCTGCAAAACCCTGGTACTTTTGTGAAATCTAAATGAAGTAAAATTGAAGAACAGAAGGAAACCCTGAAATCCTGTATGTGCAACTACCCCCACTGACACGTGGAAACCCAAGGGCAACTGAAGTTCAAGGGTCATAGGTGAGAGGGCATACAACAGTGGAGCACGGAGGATGGGAACTCCCGCTCCACAGCAGAGCAGATGCACCGTAAGAAAGTCTGTCATCCCGAACCCATAGAAGTAGAACTAGAGCTTAATGAGACTGTGAGCTTCACAAAGCCAGAATCAGGCATCTTTTAATTCCTCCATCTCTAGCATTACTATACATACTCAGGAAGTCTTTGCTGTACAATTAATGAATGAACTAAAACAGGTGATGTGAGGCCCACATGACAAATAACTGTATGGACTTATGGCCCCTCATCTGCCAGGAAATATATAAATAACATATTAAATATATTTAACAAATCTATAATTCTTCATGATTTATAAATTCTATAACTTATATAATTCTATATATAATTTATAAATATACTTGTATATATGATTTACATAGTCCTCTAAAATGAGAAAAATTCAGGTTATAATCTCATGAGCAGGGAATTGTATCTCCCCATGTACCTTTTGTCATGGCAAGACAAATTAAGGAAAAGCTATACTTACGTGGTTATGTGGAATAAAGATAGAATGGGAAGAAGTGTTCTCATACAACTAGGATAATCAGGAGGAATTCTCTTCCCACAATCAATTAAAAATTACTAGAGATTTCATTTAAGTCTCTTACTCATTGAATTTTATTTTGCAAACAACTGCATTTGGTGCAATTTTTCACTTTAGGTGTTTAGTAATGCAGAGTCATGCAAGGATTATAGACAATTGTCTATGACTAAACATTAAAAAGGTAAAAGAGCTTTAGTAATATAGACTATAACAGCGTTTTTCATCATCTGAAGTTGGAACCGGCAAATTTTAATATTTTACCTCGGAAGTACAGTGTAGTCCCCAAACCTAAAGGCCCATAATGGCAGAAGTTCTCCTAATATAATCAGTTGCCGAACAACACAGGTGTTTCTAATATCCCTTTGCAGATAATTCTCCACGTGCGCCTGAACAGCATCAACCAACGTCTGAGACCTAGCATGGCTTAAACCACCCAGAAACAATGCAACGTGCAGTTTCACTTTCTCAAGTTGCTGTATGATTTCTTCTGATAGTTCAGGGTCTAGTTGTTTCAAATAATGTCCACATTTTAGTTTAGGGGAGAGGGTAACACTAATAAATAGCAAATAAGGATACTTTTTTTTTTCTAAACTTAAATAATGCATCTCCTTTAAAAAAAAGAAAAAGAAAGAAAGAAAAGAAAAAGAAACAAAATAAGAAGTAATTATCACAATGTCTCTAAGGATCTTTTTGCTTCCCTAAAACACTAACCAACCACCACCATCGTAATTATTGCCAATGAAAGCTTTTTTGAGAAGCTGGAAGGTGGAAGGCATTGTGTGAAACATTTCAGTTATGAGGCAACAAACTGTGCCTTCAAAGAGATAACTACATCATTTGTGAGGGGAAAAAAACACTATAATAATAAAATACAAATAAATGTAACAGTATTTTTTTATTATTTATTTTTTTATTTATTTGACAGAGAAAGAGATCACAAGTAGGCAGAGAGGCAGGCAGAGAGAGAGGAGGAAGCAGGCTCCCTGATGAGCAGAGAGCCCAATACGGGACTCGATCCCAGGACCCTGAGATCATGACCTGAGCCGAAGGCAGCAGCTTAACCCACTGAGCCACCCAGGTGCCCCTAACAGTATTTTTAAAAGAGCAAGATGCTTATAACTGATAGGTGGGGGGAGGGGAGGGCTAGAAATAAAGGGAAGAAACTATTACGTGCAACAAGAGGCAAAGCTGCAAAGGCAGAGAAGACATCAGTATTTTTAAGCAAAGGTGCCCGAACAGTGACTAGATGGTGTCTATTCTGTGAATAACCATATTGTACCAGGTGTGTAAGTGCTCTCACCTACTCCGGCAACCCAAATACATCCTTCCCAGAACTGAGACAGGATAATCAGAGACTAACTCAGAAACATTCAGATCTGAGTTTTGGTCCAGTTTTAGCCATCAGCTGACTGGGTGAACTTGAGCAGATCGTCTCCTTACCTTCAATTCCCACAAGTGAAAAACTTGGGGGGGGGGGGTCATTCTTTATAATACCTTCAAGCTCTAAAATTGTATGATTCTAAATAAAGTAAAAGGAAATCATATCATTCTTCTTTATTATTAACAAATTAATTATCACCTTGTATGGCCAATTGCCAGTTACAGAAATCTATATAAGTCTAGAACAGAACAGATCCACAGACATACGAAATTCCCTTATACCCCCAGGGCCTTTGCACATGCTGTTTCCATTGTGTGGAATGGGCACTCCTTGCCCAACCTTACTCATACTCCAATCTTGGCCAAGAGGAGGCCTCCAACCCTTCCCCAACATCTACCACGCCCCTAAAACCTATGGAATCTACACTTGTGCCACCAAATCTTCCTCCACACATATAATTTGGTCTCTTTAACTGTCCCTCAAGATAAGTGCTATCATAACTATCTTCTCCAACACTTACTAGAAACTACTAATTACACAAGTAGCTTCAAAGACTTCCAAGAATCCCCAACCCAGCACTTCATGATGCAACAAGAGAAAAATAAAACTCACATGTTACAAAAATCATGATGTCAAACATAGTTCTTTTTTTCAAAAACTGCAAGAAGTTTCACACATTTCGAGTTAAGAGAAGTTTCTTTCAAGACAGACGGGGGGTGGGGTGGGGGGGAATAAAAGTAAGGAGAAACACTATGTTTATTTCAAGTGATGCCATTTCCAAACATTCTGGGAACTGGTCTTTTCCTAACTGCCTTCAGTGCCTATGGCACAGTTTTTGAATATATTTAGTGGAAAAAGTGCTAAATAAAACTTTGAGGGAAATTTGACTTTTTGATATCACTAAAAATTGCTGACAGCTAAGTCTTCTTTTTTTTTAAGATTTATTTCTTTACTTTAAAGAGAGAGAGAGTGCGCATGGCCAGGGAGGGGCAGAGGGAGAGGAACAGAGATGCTGAACTGAGCCAGTGTGGGGCTCAATCCCATGAACACAGCCTGAGCAGAAACCAAGAGTCAGACACTTAACCAACTGTACCACCCCGCTGAGAGCTAAGTCTTACAAATAAAATAAACTAGGTAATGCCATTTCTGACCAAAAAATGCTGATGTTCCTTGGAGTCTTTGTCTCATCCTAATACAGATAATCAATGAATAAAACACAGTTAGTTTAGATCTTGCAAACCAGGAGCGTTTTACAAAATCTAAACTGTTTTTATCATTTCTACTTTTAAGTAGCCCGAATACCAAACCTTTGATTAAACTCCCTCTTCATTTACTAGTAATTACTGATACTGTTCTTCAAAATGTGCTTTAGGTGCCTAACAACTGTTTTAACACAGAAGAATAAAAACTTAAAACGGAAGGTAGGAGGAGGCTATGGAAACAGAAATAAGTGATTTTTACTCATCCTAGCAGACTAGGCTAAAATAATTTCTTTGGCAAAAGGGGGCTCTTCAGCTCCTGATCATGACCATGAGAATGAGAGAAGGAGAATAGTTTTAATGGTTTTTAAATCTGATTTCGTGCTTGTGGACATCCACACATAATCACTGAGTATTCATAAGATAGTTGGCATTCTATAGTATGCAACAAAAGACAGCATCTCTTCTCTAAGTTCCTCCTCCTTACACCATGGATATTTAAAAACTTTATGTCTTAATTATCATATGATCTCCCTGATATGAGGAAGTTGAGAGGCAACATGGGGGGGCTCTGGGGGTAGGAATGGAATAAATGAAACGAGATGGGATCGGGAGGGAGACAAACCATAAGAGACTCTTAATCTCACAAAACAAACTGAGGGTTGCCAGGAGGAGGGGGCTAGGGAGAGGGTGGTGGGGTTATGGACATTGGGGAGGGTATGTGCTATGGTGAGTGCTGTGAAGTGTGTAAACTTGGCGATTCACAGACCTGTACCCTTGGAGCTAATAATACATTTTATGTTAATAAATAAGAAAAGAGAAAAAAAAAAAAAAACCTTTATGTCTTGACCAACCAAATGTAATGCATAACCCACAATTAGATCCCAGACTTGGCAAGGGGAGGAAGTTGAGAAATAACTATGAAGTCGTCAGTGGCATGATGAATGAAATTTGACCACAGACTCTGGATTCGATAACAGGAGCATATCAATGTTAACCATCCTGACTTTGATCATAATACTGTGGTTATAAAGAATGGCCTTGTTCCTACACAATACACAAAGACTTTTTTAGTGGTAAAAGAGCCAATGTCTACATCCTCCTCTCAAATGGTTCAGTAACCATCAGGCAAGTGAAGAGAGAGACAGAGACAAAGATGGCAATGCAAACAGGGCAACAATGAGAGGAAATTTGTGAATCTGATTAAAAGTTACTTGAGAGTTCCTTGTACTATTCCTCTAACTCTTCTGTAAGTTGAAACACAGCAAAATAAAAAGTTAGCCAGAAATTTTTAGGAATTGTATTTTAGCCCCTCTTCTGTCTTAAATAGGTTTCGACTTCCTAGAGGGAAAAAAAAAAAAAAGAAACCAGTGAGTATGATTATATGAAAATAGATTAATTTGCCAAATTAAGGGCAGTGAATCAGATCCTAAGATTTCAGACCTGCCTCTTGGCCTTTAACGTGACTAATGATAAGGAAACTCAGATCGAGGACAGTAGGTAAGAAAACAGATATGAATGAGAAGTGAGAGAAGAGACACAGGAAAGGAAACTGAGGCACAAGACAAGGAGCTGATGCAAACTACCCTCAGAAACAAGGAAACTCAACTGCCAATAGAGAATGAGTTTTCAGGGTGCCTGGGTGGTTCAGTGGGTTAAGCCTCTGCCTTTGGCTCAAGTCATGATCTCAGGGTCGTGGGATCGAGTCCCCGCATCAGGCTCCTTGCTTGGCGGGAAGCCTGCTTCTCTTTCTCCCACTCCCCCTGCTTGAGTTCCCTCTCTCACTGCATCTCTCTCTGTCAAATAAATAAATAAAATATAAATAAATCAATAAAATCTTAAAGAAAAGATTAGTATTTGCTAGGCACTCAACACATTCTTGATGAATAAAATAGATAGTGGAATGGACAGATGAATCCTCACAGGCTGTAGGAAGACCATATCGCTCTAAGTAGACGGAACAACATTAAGAAAGGCACAACGTGAAAGACACAGCAGGAGGGGGAGGAGGAAAGAGGGAAGACAAGGAAACATGGCATCACGTACCTTGTCCTGCAAGCTAAGGAGTTTTCACTTGATCCAAGAGAAGATACAAAGCTACAAGTTTGAAATAGCCCCATGATGGCTGCATGAATAAAATATTAAGGTCCAAGAGTAGAATCAAATAGGGCAGTAATCCATCAAGAGAATGGAGTTGGGAACCTCAATAAGGTTGTAACTAAAGGGAAAAGTCACGGCATTAGGTAAAAGACTGGATGTGTGCTGGGTTGAAATGGAAATGAGGAAGGAGGAGTTAAGAGTGTAGAGAGATGGGACACCTGGATGGCTCGGTGGGTTAAAGCCTCTGCCTTAGGCTCAGGTCATGATCTCAGAGTCCTGGGATCGAGTCCCACATCGGGCTCTCTGCTCAGCAGGGAGCCTGCTTCCTCCTCCCTCTCTCTCTGCCTGAGTCCCCTACTTGTGATCTCTGTCTGTCAAATAAATAAATAAAATCTTTAAAAAAAAAAAAAGTGTACAGAGATATATGGGAGGAAGAATATTATTTTATAAAGTCCAATTAGATAGTGGCAGAGCCAGG
Source organism: Mustela nivalis (assembly GCF_964662115.1). Taxonomy (NCBI): domain Eukaryota; kingdom Metazoa; phylum Chordata; class Mammalia; order Carnivora; family Mustelidae; genus Mustela; species Mustela nivalis. The sequence goes on along the minus strand of NC_139023.1, from coordinate 27,431,820 downwards.
ACAAAAAACCCTGCCTAATGCTAATTTTCTCTACCTCAAAGAAAATCTTTTAAAAAATCATAACTGAGGGGCACAGAGCCCCTCAGTGGCTCAGTCATTAAGTGTCTGTGTTTGGTTCAGGTCATGATTCCAAGGTCCTAGTATCAGGGCTCACATCAGGCTCCCCACTTGGCAGGAGGCCTGGTTCTCCCTTTTCCCACTCTCCCTGCTTGTGGTTCCGTCTCTTGCTGTCTTTCTCTCTGTCAAATAAATAAATAAAATCTTTTAAAAAATCATAACTGAAAGTAGTAAACAAAAATATTCTCAAGGTGCCTGGGTAGTTCAGTTGGTTAAGCATCTGACTCTTCATTTCAGCTCAGCTCATCATGTCAGGGTCATAAGATCAAGACCCACATCGGGCTCTGTGCTTGGTGTGGAGTCAACTTGATATTCTCTCTCTCCCTCTCCCTCCACCCCTTACCCCACTTACTCTAAATAAATAAATAAAATCTTTTTAAAAAATTCTCAAAAGCTTTAAAATAAAGCTTTATCTGTGTTATAGAGAAATCTAATAGACTTTTCCCCTAATATTCAAGGTTGTTTCAAAGAGAAGCTTTAGGGCGCCTGGGTGGCTCAGTGAGTTAAGCCTCTGCCTTCGGCTCAGGTCATGATCTCAGGGATCTTCCTGGGATCGATCCCTGCATCGGGCTCTCTGCTCAGCAGAGAGTCTGCTTCCCCCTCTCTCTCTGCCTGCCTCTCTCCTGCTTGTGATCTCCCTCTGTCTGTCAAATAAATTAATTAAATCTTTAAAAAAAAAAAAGGATAAGCTTTAAAGAAATAGCCCCATGATTCACTAGTGCACAACCTTGTCCAAGTTTTTAAACTTTCTAAGCCTTGCATCACTCATTTTTTAAGTGGGGGCACTAATAAGATGTTTGTTTTGAAGAATAAAGGAAATAATATGTGTAAAGTACTTAGCCCAGTGCCTGGCCTGTATGTGATACTCAATAATTTGTGTCACTGTTACTCCTAAAGCACAGACAATGGTCCTAAGAAACCGCTACCTGAGAAAGTCCTGCTTACCTGGCTGACCCCTGACTGGCATCTGGGAACTTGGGCTTTGAGAGGCTCCTACTATTTCCAGCACTGATAAAAAGAGCTCATTGTGCCCAAGCTGTTTGTACAAAAAATATGGTTTATGCTGAACCCCTAGTTTCCTTCTGGAGTCTGGAATTCTGGTACATGATAGAGAGAGCGTCTATGTGAACAGCTCCAACAAAACCCCTGGGTGCCGAGTCTCTAAATGCACTTTCCTGGTAGACAGCATTTCATAATTGTCACAATCGAAGGCTAGAAGAATTCTGTACATTCTTGGAAGACTCCAGTGAGAAAAGGCTCTTGCAAGCTTGTGCCTGGTTTCCTTTAGATTTTCCCCACATGCCTTTTCCCTTTGCTAATTTAGCTCGGACTCCTTCCATAGTCACAAATCATAGCCGTGAAGACAACCATATGCCAAGCACTGTGAGTTCTCCTAATGAATTACCAAACCTGGGGACAGTCTTGGGGATGCCTGACAAAACCAGTCTTTCTACTCCTCAACTTTATAAACTATTTCCATACTGGAGCAGTGTTATAGACAACAAATGACCCAAATTAGTAGTACCAAAGTCCAATTATAAAAAGCTCCTAGAGCTCCTGGGTGGCTCAGTCAGTTAAGCATCTGCCTTGGGCTTAGGTCATGATCCCTGGGTCCTGGCCCAGGATCCCAGCAGCCTGCTTCTCTCTCTCTCTTTTTCTGTCAAATAAATAAATAAAATCTTTTCAAAAAAATAAAATAAAATAAATAATATATAGTTCCTGATTTCTTAGCTAAAAGTAACTATAAATTTACTTGAATTTATTTATTCCAAATCTCACCATCTAGAAATCTCTCCATTCCTTGTTTTCTCACCATTATTTAGTAAACCTTTTTCCTGATTAAGCTCCTGCTCTTCCCTGAATTCCATCTCAAGTCCACAGGGAGATTTCCCTCACATGCCCGGAGGGGGTGGGGGGGTGTCTAACTCATTTGTCATTTGTTCCCCTCACCAGGTCCTGTTTCTATTTGTTATTCTGACTGAGATCAAACAACATCAATTCCTGGAAGGGCTCTTCTCAGTTCATTAGAATATGCAGAAATAATCGCTAATTGAGGGCAGTAAGAGCAAGGAGGACAAATCAAAGAATGGCTCACAGCAGAAATTGAAACACATCTTTGCCAATATCAGACTTGGAAGAAACAGCTTGAGTGAATTCCTCATCTAAAACAGAATTCCTTAGCATACTTTGAAAAGCACAATAAACTATATTTAATAGATAGAGACACTTGTTGCCATCATGTTGAAGAGCTGGGGTTCAGAGAACCAGAGGAGGATGCATGTCTGAGTCACATTATGATTAACTAAGAGTTTTAATAAGGCATTAATGGCACTTAATTGCCATGAAGAAACTAGGGATCACAGTGCCTAGATCAATGAATAGCCTACCCACAGTTTTTCTTTTAAAAATAGAACTATGAACAACTAAAATAAATATCTCTAGGGCTATTTATCCCAACCTCTGAGTCCCATGGTTTTTCTAATCCACCTCTAGTTTTACATTTTTTAAAAAATATTATATTTCAAATACCTATTGATTCTTAAAAGTTACCCATATCACAGCAATTTTGGATCACAGCTTCTAGGGCTGGGGAGATAGAAACCAGAATAACTGAAACAGGGAAGAAACATGACAGTGGGGTGCTACCGGGCTTACCTAGAAGCCAGGCAGAGACCTGTCAGGCAGGAACTCAGCCCAGGATGGCCAAAAAAAATTTTTTTTACTTTTACAAAAATTAAGATTCTTATTTTAAAATTCCTAACTTTTTACTATGAACGATTTATTTTTAACTGTGAGAGGCAAACAAATCTGCAACCGTATTTCAAGCAGAAAGTCCTAAATATGTTAGCGAACGTCTGTCCCTAAGAAAAAGAATCCAGGGGGATCATGGCAGGAGTAGGGGTGAAAGCAGGATGAGGCTCACTTGGGCTCATCAGCAGCCAGAAGGGAGGTGGACCCTGACACTAAGTGTCGCTAAGTTTCAGAAGCTGGGTATTTTTCTGTCCTTTGTGGTTCTTTTTATTATTATTGTTTTTGTTTTTGTTTTGTTTTGTTGTGGCTTTTTTTTTTTTGGCTTTTCATTTATTTTATTTGTTCAGTGTTCCAAGATTCATTGTTTATGCACCACACCCAGTGCTCCATGCAATACCTGCCCTCCTTAATACCCACCACCAGAGTCAACCCACCCTCCACCCCCAAAACCCTCAGTTTGTTTCCAGGATCCACAGTCTCTCAGGGTTTGTCTCCCCCTCTGATTTCCCCCAGCTCCCTTCTCCTCTCCATCTCCCAAAGTCCTCTGTGTTATTCCTTATGCTCCACAAATAAGTGAAACCATATGATACTTGACTCTCTCTGCTTGACTTATTTCACTCAGCATAATCTCCTCCAATCCCGCTTATGGTGATACAAAAGTTGCACATTCATCCTTTCCGGTTCTTATAGTGACTAAGGCCCCTCCCAGGCAAGACAGTGAGCCAGGTTCTAAAATAAAGAGGGGTCCCACTGTTCTCTTTATTCCATTTAACCTAAAGCAATTAGGGCAGTTTAAACTTTGTATATTTACCATCTTCAAAGTGACCTAACAATTGCAACATATTTCAACTCGATCCGTCCATATTTCTAAGCAGATAATATTGATTTCTGAGGCTCTTTTTGGTTAAGAAGCTACCACGTTTTACTACTTTCGTCGTTATATTTCTATTCTTTTCTGAGACTTACTACATTAAGTTCAATTTATAACAAATAATTACCAAATACCAAAATGTCTTGTCTTCCCTTAAAATCTATTTTAGATTTTAAAATAGTTCATATTTCTAGTCTTAACTGAAAGCCTTTGGAACTCTGAATTTTTCAGATTTAATAATTGAAATATAGCACATATGCCATATATACATATATATATGTATATATATGTACATATATATACATACATACACATACATACACACACAAACATACTCCCAGCAGGGACCAGGACAACCCCACATAAATAAACATATTGATATTTGTGCACCCAAAAATGCCAAAAAAAAAAGAAAAAAAAAAGTCACAGTGACTAGGATAAATTAAGACCAAAACCAGATTCATCTTAGGCCAAGTTTTACAACTCAAAAAGTTTTTCAAATTTGGGTCTTCAGCATTTCCGCAATTTAGAAAGGAAAATAAAGGACTTTAGTCTTAAATTACATCAGCCTGCAGAATTCCACAAGTCACAACGACAAGCCACAACAGCAATTAACAGAGTTAAGGACAACCAGAAAGAATCTATGATGCCATTCTCTCTGAATCGGGGGAACCAACACCAGTGGGAGTAAGAAAACAAAAACAAAAACAAGCCAAACAACTGAAAAAAATAAATCAATTTCTCAGGAAGGCACTCTAGGTAGGGGGAAAAAAAAAGAATTAAATAAAACCAAACAATAAGATCACCAAAAATCCCACCGTAACCAACCAGACAACAGCATGTGGACAAAAGGGACAACACTCTCCAGTCATTCCCTGGAATCCAAGAATATTTCTAGTAGGGAGGAGCATGGTTGGACCGGCAGGACAAGACGCTGCATTTTCAAGATATCAGGAGAAAACAAGGTTGGCCAGAGGCAACCCTACACTCACAGACCTCCTCTAGTGGGAAAACCAGAGACTAAAACAACTGAAAAGCCAGGAGCTGGCCGCCGAGCAACACGCCCTCACTACACCCCATGCTCACAGAGGAGCTTGTTAGAAGTAGAGGGCACGGATTGCATGGAGCACTGGGTGTGGTGAAAAAATAATGAATACTGTTATGCTGAAAATAAATAAAAAATAAGTTTAAGAAAAAAAAAGTTACTTCTCCCTGCTCCCATAAAAGGCACTCTGCGGTAGCTGCTTATCATAAGAAACACTGAACAGTTCTGCTTCTGGTCAGCCTCAGTAATGTGCTGGCTCCATCAAATCCCTTTTAAGTAATTTCCACATAAGGATGAAGAACTATTCATATAAAGCAATGGACACAGACTCAGTGTATATGGGCTAAAGTCGATTTTGACACATCATACAGTCGTTTATGGGAAGAAGCCATGTGTATACAATATACTTAATGAATTCCACAAGGACCTAAAACCGATGTGGAAATCTGTTTTCTTGAATAGATTAATTCAGTAGGCTGATAGAAAATGCACACCCATATATACTACACCATAATCAAGAGACTTGCGAAGAATTTCTCACCCTATTCTAAGCTTTATCATTCAAATGATAACAAATTATTACCTTAACTTCATTTGCCTGAAATTTATTCCATAAGATTGGGAGAGGAGGGCAGAGGGGGAACAATATTATTAAATATTATCAACATAGAAAGCAGCAAAGTAAATTTTTATTGTCTCCTACCTCTGGTCGACCTTCATAGTAGGTTAACATGGACTTTGTTAGCACAAAAAGTCTCTCTTTATAGTTTAAGGGTGATGTCTTCTTTTTCTGTTGTGATCTTTTAATAAGAATCTCTTCTAGAATAGTGTTAAAATTCATCTCGGTCTTCTGATCACTCTGTCTCCTGCCATTGAAGATCCCAGAATTCTAAAGAGAAGGAGGGGGAAAAAACCAGCTGAAATAAAATGTGACATCTTAATTTTCCAAAGATGTTTTCAGGCCGAATTATCTGCATCACAGCTGGAGCTAATGAATGTTAGTCTAGCACCTGGACTGAAACTGCCCAGGGCACAAAAGCTCACCCTCTCTTCATCCCCAGGCTCATCCTGTTCCTCCATAACCCAGCATTTCACAAGAAATCTAATCAAGGTTTGCCACGATGATGAGTCACTCCTTTGTACCTCCCCCAGCATCCCATAGGTTTCTGGCACATTCTTCTGCTACCTAATTGCAGGGAAACAAATATCTCAGATGAAAAAGTACATTCATCATCTCCATGGCTGATTGAAGCTGGTATTTAAATTGCCTCGGGACCCTAGCACCCGAGATGGATGATCACACGGACCTGGGGGACTTGTCAACAGAATGAATTACCACAGTGGTGGGTAGGGGGTCAGTCTCCAGCTCTGATAAAGATGTAATCTTGATCAAACATCCTAGTTACCACAGGCATGAGGATGTTCTCCAATGTCTACACCACGCTTCATAGTTCTCTTTCCTAGGGTTCCTGCCTCAACCACAAGAGAAAAGGAAATCCACCCAGTCACAACTAACAGACTCAGGGAAGAACCCATCTGGACAAAGTCATCAGCCCTGTATTTGGATCCCCCACACCTAAACTAAGCCTTCTAAAATTCAACAAAGTTTAATTATCCGAAAACCCAAAACTACTCAGAAAATACATGAAGATCCTTATTTGATAGAAATCAAATGGACAGCAGCCTTTTCTTCCCTGCCCTTCACCGCACATGACAGTCATTGCACATCAAATCATAGGGTAACAGAAGTCACGTAAAAAAACGCAAGTGGTTGGGGCGCCTGGGTGCCTCAGTGGGTTAAAGCCGCCTTTGGCTCAGGTCATGATCCTGGGGTCCTGGGATTGAGCCCCATGTCGGGCTCTCTGCTCAGTGGGAAGCCTGCCTCTTTTCCTCTCTCTCTCTCTCTCTCTGCCTGCCTCTCTGCCTACTTGTGATCTCTGTCAAATAAGTAAATAAAATCTTAAAAACAAAACAAAACAAAAAAAAAAAAACCATAAGTGGTTACCTGAGAGCAGAGCCAGAGCCTTGACACTGAGTTAACCACTTGGAATTCTACCATTTCCACACCCAACCTTGAAAGTTGGAAGAATCCCTGCAACTCCCTATTACTGATTTGTCATATCCAGTCAGGACCCCCATTTCTGTAAGATTACTTCACAACAGCTTAACCTCTGTATGTAAGTTCCTTCATTTATAAAACATGGAGATAAATACCCTCAAGGTTATTGTGAGGTTTAATGAGATGTGGGAAAGAAGTTGCTTATTATGAAAACCCTATAAAAATGTTTACTATCATTATTTTTTTTAATTCCACTGCCTTTTTCCTAGTTTAAATCCTTACCATCTGGACCATGCTAGCAGCTCTCCAACTGCTTTTTCTTTCCACAGGTTCTTGCCTCATTTTGTTCAAACAACACACTCCTCATTCCCATTGAATCAATTGTCAAAGATACCACCTTGCATCATACCATTTCATTCACCAGAAATCCCGAATGCCTCCTCAAAACTTCCCTGCCACCTGCAGGAAAAAGTCAAAATTCCCATAATAACACCAGGCAATCAATCACAATCTGGCTATAACCTGTCAACCAATCTTTGCTTCCAATGCTCTTCAAATAGTCCATACCCAGTCAGAATAGTTGGTATGAAAAATCCACTAGCTAAAAACTTACCTCCTTAATGAAGTCTTTCCTGATGACTCCAATTAATTAAATGCCTTCCAGTTCATGCACCCATGATCTCTACGTCACTCTTCATAGAACTTATCATAGTCTTCCACGTTCTATAGCAATTAACGTACAGTTTTTAACTTTCACCTAGTTTTAAAGCTTCTAAGGAAAAAGATCTCAACGGTATGTGCACATTAAAATCACCTAGGGAGCGGCACCTGGGTGGCAGTCGGTTGCACTTCCTTCCCACTCTAGGACTGGGCTCAGGTCATGATCTCAGGGTCATGAGATCAAGCTCTGCAACCAGCTCCACGATCAGCAGGGATCTGCTTAAGACTCTTTCTTCCTAGGGGCATCTGGGTGGCTCAGCTGGTTAAGCAGCTGACTTTGGCTCAGGTCATGATCCCAGGGTCCTAGGGTGGAGCCCTCCACTGAACTCTCTGCTCAGTCAGGAGCCTGCTTCTCCCTCTCCCTCTGCCTCTGCTCAAGTTTTCTCTTTCTCAAATAAATAAAATCCTTAAAAAAAAAAAAAAAAAAGATTCTCTCTTCCTAATACAAATCAAAACCACAGTGAGATACCACATCACACCAATCAGAACGACTAAAATTAACAAATCAGGAAATGACAGATGTTGGCAAGGATGCAGAGAAAGGGGAACCCTTCTACACTGTTGGTGGAAATGCAAGTTGGTGCAAACGCTCTGGAAAACAGTATGGAGGCTCCCCCAAAAGTTGAAAATACAGCTACACTACAACCCAGCAATCACACTACTGGTTATTTACCCCGAAGATACAAATGTAGTGATCCAAAGGGGCACCTGCACCCAAATATTTATAGCAGCAATGTCCACAATAGCCAAACTATGGAAAGAGCCCAGATGTCCAATCAATAGATAAATGGATAAAGAAGATGGGGTATATATAAACACACACACACAATGGAATACTATGCAGCCATCAAAAGATGAAATCCTGCCATTTGTAACAACATGAACTAGAGGGTATTATGCTAAGTGAAGTAAGTCAACCAGAGAAAGACAAGTATCGTACGATCTCACTCATATTTGGAATTTAAGATGCAAAACAGAGGATCATAGGGGAGGAGAGGGAAAAAATAAAACAAAGCAAAACCAGAGAGGGAGACAAACCATAAGAGACTCTTAATCACAGGAAACAAATTGAGGGTTTCTGGCAGGGGGCAGGGTTCATGGGGCAACCAAATGATGGACATTACGGAAGACATATGATGAAATGAGCCCTGGGTACTATGTAAGACTGATGAATCATTGAACTATAGCTCTGAAACCAACAAGGCATTATATGTTAACTAACTGAATTTAAATTAAAAATAAGTAAATATCTGGAAGGAAATTAATTAATTAACTAATTAATTAATGGAATAGACTAGAGTCCAAAAATAGACCCATATATATATATGGACAAAAGAGTATATGATTCCATTTATATAAAGTCTAAAAACAAGCAAAAACTAATCTATGGTTATAGAAATTAGAAAAATGGTTGCCTATGCAGGGTGCAGGGATGGGGAGTGGAGTAGAGGCAGACCAGGTGGGAATATGAGGAAATTTTCTATGTCTCAACTGGGGTAGAGATTACATGAATGTATATAAATGTATTACAACTCCTTGAAGTAGGACAAAAAAAAACTCTCCCTTCCCCTCTGCCCGTCCCCTGCTCTTGCATGTGTACCCGCTCCCTCTTAAACAAGAAAATCATTAATTAATTAATTAATTTTAAAAATCAAGGTGGGAGATGTTTTAAAATGTACAGGCCTCACACCCAGATATTTTTATTCCGTTGGTCTGGGGTGGGGTCCAGGGCATCATGATTTAATATGCAGGTAGACTGGAGAACTGCTATCCTAAAGGAAAAGATTGGGCTCTCACCGTAACTCTAGCACTTTTGGGGGTTAGGGCAGCCTCTCAATAAGCAGCTGGATGATGGACCCAGTGAAGCCATCAGTTATTCTAAGTTAAGAAGTCAGGGGAAAGTTCTTGCTCCAAAGAAAATCTCTAGCTCTTTTTGCATCTCAGTAGGTCCTCCTTATTCTAAATTAAAATTTTAGTATCCCCCCTTTTTTTTTCCTGAGAAAACAGTTGATGTGTAAATGCCACTTCAGAAATCATCTTTTCATCTTTGTGTAACACATTTTCAATGCAGGGCAAAAGTGACAATTTACAGAATGGATTGTAAATGAAAAGCAAGCTATGCCCTGGAAAACGGGCCATATGCAGATGTATAGTTCCCAGGCCAGTGTGTAATACCGTAGTTTCCAAATAAAAGGCAGATTTTTGGAAGATGAAATGAGGTGGAGCTCATCTGCAGTTATAGAAGCAAAAGTCTCAACCTCCAGGGGCAGGAGAAAATACAACATGTTAAATGCATTGAAAAAAAAATCCCCTTATCTGATTTATAAGTGATATTAAATAGTCTTACAAAGAAGATAGCAATTGAGTTGAAATAAGTGTTAGACATCATCTATTTCACTCATTTTACAAATTAAAAAGTTGGGGTTTTGAAAAGCTTAGCAACTGGCCTAAAGTCACCCTAGCCAAGATTAGAAGAAAAGTCTCCTGGTTCCAAGTGAAGGGCTCTCTCCACCGTTCCCCACCATATAATTAAAAGCTCACTGTTATTTTAATAATTCATTGCTTCAAGGGAAATCCTGGTCAAAGAAAACTGTTAAGGGACACAAAGATAAAAACAAAGGAATATTCTCTTCATGTAGACTTCCAACTGAAGATAGAGTGTTCTATGTACACAGTTGCATTAGCTCTCTCCTGAAATCCCATTAAATCAGTCCTTTGTTTTTGCTGTTGTCACCATTAAGGAATTAACTCTCATGGAAACAGAAGACAGGACAGGAGATTTCAACAAAATTTGGGAAACTAAAAGCAAGTAAACATGTGGTAGTTCCAGCCAGGATAAAGTCTGGAAACAACCCAATGTGTGCCAAAAAGCCTCCAAATAACTCAAGAATCAGCAGAACTTGGCATGTCTATAAGTGATGGTGAAGAAGACTTAGAAGAAAAGGATTGTTTGTAGGTCTGTATAAGGTGGGTCCTCATGCCCTCTCCCATACCATACAGCCAAGTGACTAATCCTCCCCTAAACCTAGGAGGTTTATAATACAGAAGGTCTCTATACTGGGAGAAACTACAAATAGTTGAGGTTAGGAATACCACACTGCAAAGGGGGGCTTAAGTGAACCCATACAGGCTTAAATTACTCAATGTTGAGATTGCTCAGCTCTCTTTTCCCATCTGACTCCACAATACTAGATAAGGACCAGACTAAAGAGTAAAGACCTACAGATACAGATACAGGGGAGATCCTATGGCCCAGAAATGGCCCAGCCAGATTACCCTATAGGAAAGTCCATAGTCAGCAAGTTCCAACCAGAGCACAAAGCTTCCAATGGACTTTTAGAGCCCAATACATGAATAAGAAAAAGCCAAGAATCATTAAACCCCTAAGAAAAGATTCTAATATGAATTCAAGATCAAATAACAAATTGGGGGAGGGGGGAACCACTTGGAGGAAACAAAAACTCTGCAGAGAAAAGAAAATGTTAAAGAAAAAAAAAGTAATAAAATCAGAGCTAAGGGAAGATACTGCGTGCATGAAACAAGGTTAGGATACAGCCAAAATAAAGAACAGAAACTAACAAAGAGGAGCATTGGTAAAGAAAAAATAAGAAGAAATGAAAAGCTCAACAGAAGAGATAGAATATAATAAAGTTGAGGAAATCTCCCAGGAAATAAAACAAAAAAAGCCAAAAACATTAAAAATCGGAGGGAATACAATAAAATTAGAGAACCCATCCAGAAAGTTCAGTGTCTGAAAAAAGAGGACTTCCAGAAGTTGAACGCAAAGAAAACTGTGAGGAACTAATCAGAGAAGAAATTTAGGAAAATTTCCCCATGTGGAAGTTTATCTTCATATTGAAAATGAACCAAATCAAGGCACAACGCATGAAATTTCAAAATCATAGAGACAGAAGATTCAACAAGCTTATACATAGGTTTCATGGAAAGGCTCCCACTTCAGAATGGCAACCATCAAGGCAATATTGGAAGCTGGAAGATAATGGAGAAAAATTCAAAAAATTTTTGATTTCTAACCTAAAACTATGTTCAATCAGACTATCAATGCAGTAATAGGAGAAGAAAGACACTTTCTAAACATGCAAGGCTTTAAACTTTTTCTCTCTGGTTTACCCTTTCAAAAAGCTACTTGAGAATGCAGTCTACCAAAATAAAAAATAAGCCACAAAACACATGGAATCCAGAAAACAAGGGTTCCAACACAAAAGAGAGGAAAGGAGCATCTCCTAGAGGATGGTAAAAGGAAATCCTAAGATGACCTTAGGTGTAGGTCAACACTGGATCAAGTTAGCAGGTTCTTGGAAGAAATTCTTCCAGGATAGGAACCTGGAGGCACTGGAAGAAGATTTATAATGAATTAGTAAAACTTAGCCAACTTAAAAAAATAAATCAATGAATTCCAGTGAAAACAAAACAAAAAAAAAAGTGTGCATAAAAGTAATCACATCATGCTGCAGAGTTCATAATTATGTAAATAAAAATAAAATTCTTATTACCAATATAAATATATTGGGGGTAAGTGTGTGCAGGAAATGTGTGTGTGGATGGGCGAGTAACTGTGGAAGACAGCTCTGTCCTCCACGGTACTAGTAGAAAGCTAACAGATCATACCTTAAACAGAAAAAGCAAGAAGTGGCAACTAAATTAAGTATGTCACTTAGAGACTGACAGTACAAAAATATTTTATAAATATATAGAAATATTATATAAACAAAATAAATTATAAAACTATATAAAATAAAAATTTAAAATATTTATAAAAATACAAAATATTTTATAAAACAACATAAGTGATTGCTTCTTAGAAATATTGGAAGAGAACAGTGTAAAGATATGTGCTCTCTACTCTCATCCCTTAAAAAACTCCACTGAAACAACAAAACATGAAAACCAAGGGAAATAATCCCATCAAGCAATGAACAAAATAATGGTCTTTAACTCCAAACCGTGAAACACAAATTTGTGAAATACTCTGAAAACTAGACCAAAATAGAGAAGGTAGTTAAGTAGCTTTCCCTAAAAATAAAGATCAATTGTCCTAAAAGATCAATGGATTTTTTGTTAAGATCAGTGAAATCCAGAGAGATAAGCAGACCATGGGAGAATCAGGACATATTGCCCATAGAATTACTATTTATACAGAAAAATACTAAAAGTTATTATAATCACCATTATCAAACTTTTACTATTTTGCTATGTGTTAGCACTATTTCAAACACTAAACACTTTCGATGTATTAAGTAATTCTCTCAACAAACCTTCTCAAGTCAGTACTATTACTATTTATATTTTACAAGTCACATTGCAAGAATAAGAGCAAGTTTTAAAACAGGCAGCCTAACCACAAAGCCTACACTATTAACCACTACACTGCGTGGCCTCTCTCACGGAAGGAAAGGGAGAACCGAAGGAAAAAGCATAATAACAAGTCACTTCCAGCCTTCTAGTTTAGGGAGATTGCTAAAAGCAAATTACTTCAACAGAAATAATTTATGACTTCCAAGGCATGGCTAAGAGCGAGGCACACCAACCTTTCGATACCAAAATCTGAAGGGAGATGTTCTGAGTGAAGGCGGTAATAGGTTTAATATTCTACATTAGAAAACAAAGACAAAACAAAATTTCAGAGTTCCTCATCTTACTCTCCCAGCCATTCTCCATAAGAAAAAGAACTGATCCATTCAGAAGAACCACAAAGGAACCAACTCTAGGTTGCAAATATCTTCTTAAATAAAAGGCAGAGCTGCAACATAAGACCTTTTATCTGTCCCACAAGAATACTATTCTGTTTACCCTGGCTGCTGACTATTAAAAGTTTGGAAAACTTAACAAACAATTCTAAAATTTCTCTGGAGCCACAAAAGACCTCAGTAGCCAAAGCAATCTTAAAAAGAACAAAACTGGAGGCATCACACCCCTTGATTCCAAACTATACCACAAAGTTATAGAAATCTAAACAGTATATATATTTGTCTTTGTCAAGTTCAAGTATTAAAGTATATTTTATTATTTTTTTTAATACCTAAAAATGTGTAGGGCATGTCCCAGTGTACATGGTGGGCACCAAACACATGTTGATGATGACTTTAGTCATCATCTTTGTGATTAGTCACAATACCTTGAATAAAGTACTGCTTTTTTTAAAATAAGTTTTTTTTCAAATCCCAGCACAGTTATTATACAGTGTTAATATACAGTGTTATATACAGTAATAAGCAGTATTGGCATAAAACAGACACATCAATCATTGAAATAGAATAAAGAACCCAGCATTAAACCCACAAATATGTAGGCGGCAACCTCTGTGACCTTGGCCACAACAACTTCTTGCTAGACATGTCTTCAAAGGCAAGGGAAACAAAGGCAAAAGTTAATTACTCGTACTTCATTGGGATAAAAAGCTTTGGCACAGCAAAGGAAACAGTCAACAACAACAACAACAAAAAAAGACAATTGACAAATAGGAGAAGATATTTGCAAATAACATATCAGATAAAGGACTAGTGTCCAAAATCTATAACTTATCAAATTCAACACCCAAAGAACAAATAATCCAATCAAGAAATGGGCAGAAGACATGAACAGACATTTCTCCAAAGAAGACATACACATGGCCAACAAACACATGAAAAGATGCTCAACATCACTCGGCATCAGGGAAATACAAATCAAAACCACCTCACACCAGTCAGAATGGCTAAAATTAACAAGTCAGGGAATGACGGACGTTGGTGAGGATGGGGAGAAAGGTGAACCCTCCTATACTGTTGGTGGGAATGCAAGCTGGTGCACCACTCTGGAAAACAGTATGGAGATTCCTCAAAAAGATGAAAATAGAGCTACCCTACAACCCAGCAATCACACGACTGGGTATTTAACCCAAGTATACAAATGTAGTGATCCAAAGGGGCATGTGCACCCGAATGTCCATAGCAGCAGTGACCACAATAGCTAACCTATGGAAAGAACCAGATGTCCATCGACAGATGAATGGATAAAGAAGAGGTGGTATGAGTGCATACACACACACACACACACACACACACACACACACACACTGGAATATTACTCAGCCATCAAAAAAATGAAATCTTGCCATTTGCAACAACGTGGATGGAACTAAAGGGTATTATGCTAAGTGAAATAAGTCAACCAGAGAAAGACAATTGTATGACCTCACTCATATGTGGAATTTATGGAACAAAACAGAGAGTCATAGGGGAAGAGAGGAAAAAAATAAAACAAGATGAAATCGGAGAGGGAGACAAACCGTAAGAAACTCTTAATCATAGTAAACTGAGGGTTACTGAAGGGGAGGTGGGTGCAGGGGATGGACATTAAGGAGGGCACGTGATGTATAAGCACTGGGTATCCTATAAGACCCATGACTCACTGACCTCTACCTCTGAAATTAATAATACATTATATGTTAATTAATTGAATTTAAATTTTTAAAAAATTTTTAAAACTCACACAAATACAGTCAATTAATTTATAACAAAGAAGCCAAAAATATACAAAGGGGAAAGGACAGTCCTTCAAACAAGTGGTGCTGGGAAAACTGGACAGCCAGAAGCAAAAGAATGAAGATGGATCACGGTCTTACACCATACCCAAAAATGAACTCAAAATGGATGAAAGATTTAAACATAAGACCTGAAACCATAAACCTTGGAGAAACATAAGCCCTGAGCTCCTTAACACAGGTCTTGATGATTTTTTGGATATGACACCACAAGCAAAGGCAACAAAAGCAAAAATAAATAAGCATAGACCAAGCATAAGACCAAGACCACATCAAACTAAAAATCTTTGGCACAACAAAGGAAACCTTATCCACAAAATGAAAGGGGCAACCTACTGAATGGGAGAAAATATTTGCAGGGACGCCTGGGTGGCTCAGTCAGTTAAGCAGTTGTCTTCAGCTCAGGTCATGATTCCAGCGTCCTGGGATAGAGCCCTGCCTCAGACTCCCTGCTCAGAGGGAAGCCTGCCTCTCCCTCTCCCACTCCCCCGGCTTGTGTTGCCTCTCTCGCTGTGTCTCTCTCTGTCAAATAAATAAATAAAATCTTTAAAAAATGAAAAAGGGGGATGCCTTGGTGGCTCAATTGGTTGAGCAGCTGCCTTCGGCTCAGGTCATGATCCCAGTGTCCTAGGATCGAGTCCCACATCGGGCTCCTTGCTCAGCGGGGAGCCTGCTTCTCCCTCTGCCTCTGCCTGCCATTCTGTCTGCCTGTGCTTGCTCGCTATTCCTCTCTCTTTCTGATAAATAAATAAAATGTTTAAAAAAAATGAAAAAAAAATTGCAAACCATAATGCCAATAAGGGGTTAATATCAAAAATAAATACGACACTCATATAACTCAGTAGGAAAAATCTGATTAAATACATGAGCAGAAGATCTGAACAGACATTTTTACAAAGAATACATATAGTTAGCCAAAAGGTACATGAAAAGGGGTTGTTCAACATCACTAATCATCAGGAAAATGCAAATCAAAATCATAATGAAATATCACCTCACACCTGTGAGAATGGCTATCATAAAAAAAAAAAAAAAGAAAAACCAAAACTGGAAAGAACAAGTACTGGCAAGAATGTGGAGAAAAGGAAAACCTCGTGCAGGAATGTGAATTGGCACAGGTACTATGGAAATCAGAATGGAGATTCCCCTAAAAACTGAAAACAGAACTACCACATGATTCAGCAATTTTATTTTGGGGTATTTATCTAAAGAAAAAAAACACTAACTCAAGAAGATATCTGCACCCTATGTTCATTGCAGCACTATGTATAGTAGCTAAGACACCAAAAAACTAAGTGTTCATTGAATGATGAAGAGATAAAGTTGTGTTGTGTATATATATATATATATATATGGAATAAATGAATATATATACATATATAAATATATAAATACATATATGGAATACCACCCAGCCAGAAAAAGGAATGAAATCTTGCCATTTGCAACAACATGGATGAACCTCAAGAGCATTATGCTAAAGGAAATAAGTCAGTAAGGGAAAGATAAGTATCATATGATCTCATTTATATGCAGAATCTTTAAAAAAAAGAAAAAACCCACCCCAAGTTCATAGATACAGAGAACAGATTGGTGGGGGATGGGGATGGGCAAGGTAGGTGAACCATATCAAAAGCTGGTGGCTCAGTGGGTTAAATCTCGGCCTTCGGCTCAGGTCATGATCCCAGAGTCCTGGGATCAAGCCCCGCATCACGCTCTCTGCTCAGCTAGGAGCCTGCTCCTCTCCCCCCTCACCTGCCTCTCTACCTATTTGTGATCTCTATCTGTCAAATAAATAAATAAAATCTTTGGGGGAAAAAAAGAGCTACAAAGTTCTAGTTGTAGAATAATTAAGGATGTAATGAACAACATGATGACTATAGTTAATAATACAGTATTACCTATTTGAAAGTTGCTAAGGAATAGATCTTAAAAGTTCTCAGCAGGAGAAAAAAAATGTAACTACGTATAGTGATGGATGTTAGCTAGGCTTATCATGGTGATCACTTTACAATGTATACAAATATTGAATCATTATGTGGTACAACCAAAACTAATACGACATTGTTTACTCATTATACTTCAATTAAAATTTTTTTAAATAAGTTTTTTTTAAGTTTAAAAAGCTTAACACATTAGTCTTATGTACTAATACTTAACACCAGTATTTTGAAGTAGATAAGAGAAACTGTCACTGTTTCACAAATGAGAAACCCAAACCACCAAGTTATATTCTTTGTCGAGTGTTAGAAAACTGGGTACCAGACTAATGGCTCTCAATTTCATGGTCTGGCAATTTTAGCCAAAAGACCTTAGAACCCTTTTCATCATGAAAGCATCTGCCTTAGGAAAAAAAAGGGGGGGGGGAGGTTGGGGTTTTTTTTAATTTATTTAAATAAGATACTAGGGCTGACCGTTCTAGTCCATACAACTTTCCATAATATTTTTAATCAAAGCAACAGAGATGCTAACCCAGAAAGGGAGTCAGAGACAGATGAAAACAAAGGAGAATATGACTCACCAAATGATACGATGGTAAAGAACATAGTAAACAAGAAACAAACAGCCTAGCTATCAGCGTAGGAAAAGGAAAAACTCCTTACAGGAAGGAGCAGAGAGTGACTTATTGTTGTTGAAATTCTCATTTTACTAGGTTAAATCATATGAAATTGCAAATATCCAACAATATTTTACCTACAAAATCATCAATAGCATGTGATTCAATCTAATTCTGGCCAATGCCCTAAGATGATTAGAGTATTAACTTGGTTTCCTAACTTCTACATCAGAATACATTTCCTATTACACTTCCCATCATTGGTTCATGACAAAGTTTCTGTTTGCGATTTTGAGAAATCCAGCATGAATAAACATCATTTATCTGAGAAATCAAATGCTCTTGCCTGCCAAGAGGATCTGTAGATTATATTTCAGTTCCAAAGTACCAAAAATAGGTAGCTATTATAAAACAAATGTAATCATGTTCTCCTCTACAATGTAAAATCTCAGCATAAGCCCCAACTTCCTTGTGTAATGGGGGAATTAAGTAGCAGTCATACAAGCAGGAGAAAAAAACATGTTAGGTCGACTTCAATCACATAAACAAAATGAATAAAGAGTACATTCTACATTGCTATTCCCGGATTAGGCAGCACTTTGGCTCTGAGAAGAAAAGTAACACTGTAGCCTTCTGTCTTCCTTATCTATTAAAAGAAGGTGCTCAGACAACATGTATATTCTTAAAATCTTAACTCTTCTTCCTTTCAGCTCACTGATATGTAGTAGACTACAAAGTTTTGAGTACTTAACCTGTTGAAGCTGAACGAGTAAGGAATGTGACCACCAACGTATCTAGTAGGGATTTCTGGGTGGCTCAGTTGGTTAAGCATGCATCACCTGACTCTTGATTTCCGCTCAGGTCATCATCTCAAGGTCATGAGATGGAGACCTCCCACCCCCACCCCTTGAGCATACACTGGGCATACAGCCTACTTAACATTCTATCTCTCCCTCTCCCTCCCCACTTTCTGCACTTACCTACTCTCTCTCTCTCTAAAAGAAACAAAACAAAACAAAACACCTAGTAAAGCCATAATCACTTAGTACTAACAACATCTAAAAAGAAGAGGAAACTTCATGGGTCAAAGGGCAAAAGTTAAAGAAGCCAGCTGAATTGCCTCATCTCTCCTGGTAACATAGCTGCCACCCCAGCCCACTGCCATATTGATTAAAGCATTACTCAATGATTAATTATGAGTAAGGCCTTGGACTGGGGCAAGGGAACCAGGAAATCGACTAAGCAGTGCTGCCCCAAGGACAGTTCTTTCTCTTTGTCCATGTAACACAGGTATATGCACTGATTGAACGTGTCCTCCTTAAGACAAGTTTGGGTCTCACACTGCAGGTTCCCCCTGGGGTCTTTGGTTGTGATTGGAGGTAGGAGGCCTCCCCACTGGTATAAAAGAAGAAAAAAAAAGAGAGAGAGATAAGAGCAACCAATGGAAAAAGAAGCTTTGAGAAAAGAACCCATATGTAATACCTCTAAGTATTGACAAGTATAATTACTATACAGGACATTCATAGTACAGTGGTTCTAGAGAGAAGTAACAGTTGTCAGCCCTTGAAAATACTCATTCATCAGCTGACCACGAAGGCCTCAATCAAATAGTCCTTCCATATTACAGGGTTCTGCTTCTTTGCTGGTCATTCCGTCTCACTAAACGAGGGGATGTTAACAGTCAGTAGTATCAAATATTCAAAAGATGTGGGACTTCAAGAAGTCAATAACGAGAGTGATGTTAGAGATTTGCTTTGATCATACTCAACGCCACTGGCAAATGAGGACCTCACCATTATAGTTAGCTTGTAAAAATAATAAGAACAAACAACACAATTGAGGTATCAAAACCTGATTTACAACTAAAATACTAAGATACACTGTGACAGGGGCACCTGGATGGTTCTGGTTAAGTGTCTGCCTCTGGCTCAGGGCATGATCCTAGGGTCCTGGGATCAATCAAGCCCCACATCAGGCTTCCTGCTCAGTGGGGAGCCTGCTTCTCCCTCTCCTACTCCCCCTGCCCATGATCACTCACGCTCTCACTCTCTCGCTGTCAAATAAATAAATAAAATCTTTAAAAAATGTATACCCTGTGACAAACTGTTTTTTCTTCCTCCCTGCCTCCGTACCTGCCCCACCTATTCTGTCCTTCATCATGGACATCTGGACTAGAGATATTTCCCAGCCTTCCCCATAGTTGGGTGCGGCCACGTAGTTAAAACCAAATGGGTATATGCTGAAGCAATATGTGGGCCATCTTCAATGTAAACACAAGCTACTCTCTCTCTATCAAATAAATAATTTTTTTTTTAATCTTAAAAAAAAAGGAAAAAAAAAGCACCTGTGTGGCTTGGTTGATTAAGCAACTGCCTTCGACTCAGGTCATAATCCCAAGGTCCTGGGATCAAGCCCTGCATCGGTTCACTGTTCAGTATGGAGTCTGCTTCTCCCTCTCCCCTGCTCGTGCTTTCTCTCTCTCTCTCTCTCTAATAATTTTTTTTTTTTTTTTTTTAATCTTTAAACACAAGCTCCTTTCCCTGGACTTGGGGCATTTTCTACCTTCTTACCAGCTGGAAAGTGCACCTAACAAACAACTTTCCTTAAGCGTTCAAGACATCATGTTGGTCCTTGAATGACTTTATGGAGCAGAGCTGCCCCATCAACCCAGACTCACTCAACTACTTTGTAAGAGAGAAATGTACCTCTGTTGTATTCCAGAAGCTACGTGTAATGGTTTCTCTGTTACAGTGCCTTCACTTTTATTCTACCTCCCAGAGAAAACCTTTGTAAAAACTCATAAAACTTTCAAATGCAAAGAAAGAAAATGGTCTTCCTTAGAACTGTGCTGGCAAATTCAAGTGTAAAGTAAAGGTCATCAAATTTTTTTGCTGTGCATTTTCATCAGATGAATTATCTCAAGGAAGCAACTAAAATTTGCTTCACACTTTGTTCTAAGAGCTAGCAATTATAATTTAAGTGGTGCCACGCATGCTTTCACTTTATTTTTCAGGAAAACGTCTGAATCATAATCATGTGCTTTTTTTTTTCTTTTACTACTTACTATGCTAGGTAAGTGGATTCACATTAAGCCACAATATTCTGGCACTAATCCTCTTCCCCTGAGGCAACAAATGTTTCTCTTTCTGCTTCTTGCAACTTCAGAGAGAAACAATAACCAGTGGAAACATGCCATGCATAACAAGCCTCTCAAGTAGGTAGAAGATTTCTAGCACCTCTTTCTAGGAGAAAACATGAGAATATTTTAAAAAGTAATTTGGAAATTATATATAAAATATTCTAATACTAATATGTGTTCCTTAGCTATGGTATTCTAAACTGTTTTTTTTTTTAAAGATTTTATTTATTTATTTGACAGAGGTCATAAGTAGGCAGAGAGGCAGGCAGAGAGAGGGAAGCAGGCTCCCCGCTGAGCAGACAGCCCAATGCAGGACTCGATCCCAGGACTCTGGGATCATGACCTGAGCCAAAGGCAGAGGCTTTAACCCACTGAACCACCCAGGCCCTCCTAAACTGTTTTTGATACGAAGTATTCATCT
The DNA here is from genome assembly GCF_964662115.1 of Mustela nivalis. NCBI lineage: Eukaryota > Metazoa > Chordata > Mammalia > Carnivora > Mustelidae > Mustela > Mustela nivalis. Next base: position 27,410,597 of record NC_139023.1, on the reverse strand, counting down.
ATACCAACACATTCGTCCCTTGTTGCACTCAATGCTTTTAAGAAGTGAGAAATTTGCTTTACTAAAAAGTTTCAAGAACAGAAACAGAGCGAGCTGAAGGAGGACCCAATAGATTTAAGAATCTTAGGAGATATCTTAGCCAGTTGAAATGCAAGACATAGGGATGCCTGGGTGGCTCAGTCGGTTGAGCATCTGTCTTTGGCTCATGTCACGATCTTAGGGTCCTGGGATCGAGTCCCACATTGGGCTTCTTGCATGGCGGGGAGCCTGCTTTCTCCCTCTGCCTCTGCCTACCACTCACCCTGCTTGTGTTCTTACTCTCTCTCTCTCTCTGACAAATAAATAAATAAGATCTTAAAAAAAAAAAAAAGAATGTAAGAGATAACTGCAGCAATGGTGACGTGAAGGTTGCTGGTAAGATTTGTCTGATGATATTAGGATTTGATAATATTAAGATAGTGTTTGGTTGTTTTAGATTTTTTTGAAGTGTGATTATGGTATTGTGATTGTATTTTTAAGAGTTCTTATCTTTAAGAGATACACACTAAAAAATTTAGAGATTTAATGTCTGATTTGCTTCATAATTGAAGGAAAATACAAGGATATAGGCAAAATGAAACTGTTCATGAGTTGATAACTACTGCAGCTGGGTGAGACATAACAGAGTTCATTAGAATATCCTATTTTTGTTTGTGTTTGAAATTTTCCACAACAAAACGTTTCTAAAATATGCTTAAGGAAATAGCCTGGTTTACTACATCCCTGTTATCCAACGCTTCGCAACTGGTAATAAAGAGAAGAGAAAAGGTAAAAAAAGGAAGAGAAGGGAAGGAGAGAAAAGGCAGAAGTAGAAAAGGGATGGTGGGCTCTTCTTCCTCAAGAGGATGTTATGGCTCCCTCAACCCAGCTCATCACAAAAGCTGGTCTAATGAGAATGTGTGGTCTCCGGCTGCCAAGCATAAAATCACAATCCATGCAACACTCGTTCTTGCTAGAACTCCTCTCTCTTCTCTATTTCCTTTCCTTTTCCCTGTTCAAATATCATGGAAGTAGAAGTTAGTTTGAGTCTACAGCACAATAAGAGGAGAATCCTGTACAGATTAATGAAGTACCAAAGCATAGTGGGCAGTCAAGAGAGTACAATCAAATTGAAGCCTTTTTATAAAAGAATCATTAGAAAGATCACAACAGCATCACAGCTGAAACTACAGAGCTCCCTAAAGCAAGAAGACAAATTTGCCCAGAGAAGTATTTACCCTTACTGCTAAGGCTTGTGGGACACAGTTAATGGAGAATTTCCAAAAACTGAAATGCCAAGTATTATATACCTGATCTCTAAAAGAGAAAAAAATAATAATAAACTGATAAAAATGCTAATGTCAAAGAAAATATTTTCATATATCACTTGGAACATATAAAGGTTATAAACTACATTCAAAAAGTATCATGAATATAAAGCCATGTTCTAATTATTGTTTGGAAAATGTCCAATTACCTTTCTCATATATCCCATCTCTAATAAAGTAAATTGGTAATATACTTTCCTGTTCTTTGCTCTACCCAACATGGTCATAATCTGGCCCATGTATGATAATGTAATGCTGCTGTTTTAAGAAACAGATGCAAATTCACTGACACTCCTCCCATTGAGAGTCAGGATCTAGATCTCCTCACCTTGAATCTGAGTGGGTTTTTGACTCCTTTGACTCATATAGAACAGCAGAAGAGATACAAATAAGATCTCTTAGGCTGAGCCAGAAAAGGCCAAGTATCTCCTGTCTGGTTCTTTTGGACTTCTTTGGACAGTTCATCTTAGAAACTAGTCACCATACTGAAAGAAGCCCCTGCCACATGGAGAAGCCACATATGGGCGTTCCAGTGAAGAATTCCCACTGAGCCCAGTTTCCAAATCATCCTAGCCCAGGAGTCAGACAGATGAGGGACAGAACTCTCAGATGATTCCAGCCCCAAGATGTCCAAGACATTCCCAGCTTATCAAGTTTTCCAAGAAAGGAGTAGACACAAGGCATTCCTACTGCACTGTCAAATTCTTAACATACAGAATCCACCCATGTGATACAATGGTTGTTGTTTTGTGTGTGTACATTTCAGGTGGTTTGTACACAGTAACAGATAACTGGGGCATATAATATACTACATCATTCTTGACCACCCCATTCTCTCTCATTTCATTCATCTCTAAATCTGTCAGCCTTCTTCCTTCCCTTAAATGCTTCCTCTTCTTCACACATCCTTCTTTTCACCATTTTCAGATCATGAGCTAATTTGGTTTTTGGGTTTTTTTGAAGATTTTATTTATTTATTTCAGAGTGAGAGTGTGTACAAGCAGGGTGGAAGCGGAGGAGCAGAGGGAGAGAGAGAAGCAGACACTCTGTTAAGCAGGGAGCCCAACACAGGGCTCCATCCCAGGACCCTGGGATCATGACCTGAGCCAGAGTAATATACATTACTTAACCGACTGAGCCACCCATGTGCCCCAACAGTTCATGAGCTCACGAGAAGAGTTTCAGGCATTCACGTGACCATGCCTCCTGACATTTATTGCACAGCCATCATGTATGGATTATGAAGATGAACATGACATGATCTTTGCTGTAGGGAAGCATTAGAACAAGGGACATAAAAACAAAGAGCCACAATATAGTCTATAAAAGGCTATAAAAGTGATATAAGCCAAGAGTTTTAGAACATTAATAGCCCCCAGAAATCACTTCTATGTGATGACTAAAGAGGAAATAATGACCTCTCTTCAAAGTATTGTGGACCTCTTCAGTGAAGAAACGACATGTGCACCGAATTTTGACAGTTGGCTAGAGATACATCAACACATGAATAAAAGTAGACACTAATGTTCACCTCTGATAATGACTTCCCCATATAAAGCATATGAAAATTCTTTCTTAAGAGTTGTTTGGTTTTAGGGGCTCCTGGCTGGCTCGGTCAGTAAAGCATGAGACTCTTGGTCTCAGGGTTTTAGGTTCAAGCCCCATGTTAGGTGTAGAGATTACATCAAAATGAAAAAAAAAAAAAAAAAAGTTGTGTGATTTTAATCACAACTGCAAACAGGAAATAAAGGTTAAAGTGGCGGGGGGGGGGGGGTGCCTTGTCACTCAGTCAGTTAAGCACCCAACTTTTGATCTCAGCTCAGGTCTCAATCTCAGGGTCATTGAGTTCAAGCTGCATGTTGGCCTCCATACTGGGTGTGGAGCCTACCTAAAAAAAAGCTTTTTTAAAAATTAAAAATGGCATGTGTTCCCATGTCATTTTCAAGTTTTATAGTGGCTTTCCACCATGAGGTTTAATTTTCAGTGTTTTGTTAGTAAAGAAGAGAATGTAAACGGAAAATAGCCTAAGTTATGGAAGAATGACTTTTTTTTTTCAGTCTAGTTGGAACACAATGTCCCATTAGCTTCAGGTGTATAGCCCAGTGACTGACAAGGCTATACATTACACTACACAAGTATAGCTACCATCTGTCATCACACATCACTCTTACAATATCACTATTACAATATCACAATATTCCTTACACTGTGCCTTTTATTCCTGTGACTAACTCACTCCATAAGCAGAAGCCTCTATCTCCCACTCCCTTCACCCATTTTGCCCAACCCCCATCTCTCTTCCTTCCGGCAACCATCAGTTTGTTCTCTGTATTTGCAGGTCTGATTCACCTTTGCTTGCTTATTCCTTTTTTTTCTTTAAGATTTTAATTTTTATTTTTGTAAGTAATCTCTACACCCAACATGGGGCTCAAACTCACGATCCCAAGATCAAGAATCACACACTCCACCACTTTCTACCATATTCTCCAGAACAAATGTTTCTCATTCAGAAACATCCCCTAACCATACAAAGATTTTGAAGCAACATACTTCTTTTTTTAAAGATTGATTGATTTGACAAATAAATATATTTGATATATTTGATAAATTTATTTGATAAATGAATAAATAAATATAAGACTTATTTACTTGTGAGAGAGAGAGATAGACAGAGATAGTGAGAAATAGCATGAGTTGGGAGGAGAGGGAGAAGCAGACGCCCTGCCAAGCAGGGAGCCCGATGCAGGGCTCGATCCCAGGATCCCAAGATCATGACCTGAGCCAAAGGCAGACGCTTACCCAACTGAGCCACCTAGGTGCCCCGAAGCAAAATCCTTCTTTTAGGGTGATACCTGAGCATTAAACCTCAATATCATGTTGGCCAACAGAGGATCACATATTTCAGTGAGCCTGGAAATTCCATTATTCGGGGAATCATCTTCTATTAAGAAAAAACTGATGCCCAATTTCTTTCTAGTGCTATATGAAATTCTGAAAATAAAGTTTATTTAAATAAGCAGTACAGATATTTAGAGAGCGCCATAAAACAATTAGTTAATATATGTGTATATATATTTATATGTGTGTGTATACATGTGTTACACAGACATATAAATCATTTGTTTCACAGAAATTTCTCAAAACCGTATTTCCAAGTTGTTGGGTTTTTTTTTTCCTCTGAATACTTTTACACAAATGAAGTACAAGAAAATACAATACTTGGCATGATCTAGCATCCAGTATATTGAGTGAAACACAACATGTATTCAGGACTTAATGATTTCAATTTATTTACGCCTTGATGGGTTTTACTTCAGAGGCCAAACCTCAAAGGTAACGGAAGGATCTACTTCAGACCTTTCACTATTTTTAGTTGCTCTTATTATCACTGGACAGACTTGACAGAAAAACCTCCTATCAAAAGTATATCCATCTGCATTTTAAATCAACAGTATCTGAGACACCTGGGTGGCTCAGTCAGTTAAGCCTCTGCCTTCCGCTCAGGTCATGATCCTGGGGTCTTGGGCTCGAGCCCCGCAAGGGGCTCCCTCGTCAGTGGAGAGCCTGCTTCTCCCTCTGCCCCTCCCCCTGCTCCTGCTGTCTCTCTCACTCTCTCAAATAAATAATCTTTTTAAAAAAATCAGCAGGATCTTAGAATCACAAATTATCAATCAACAGGATCCTTTTTCACTCCAAGATGCTCCTGAGGATTAATTCTGCCCCATGCAAGGGTTTTGTGTTTTGTTTTGTTTTGTTTGTTTTGTTGAAGGGGCTGAGAGCCTACAGCTTAGGTGTCACAGAGTCCCAGGCCTCCTACATCTGTCCTGTGTCAAGTGACACTGTGTCCCCCCAGCAATCCTGCTCTCATCTCTTTAATGTAACAGGTCTTCATCAATCCCCATCCTGAAGCTCCTGTTAAAATATCAGAGTGAGACTCACGGTGTAGAGGAAACTTCTCTGCCCTGAACCAAAAATGCAATCAAGCAACCTCCTGGCTCCGAGGGCGCTGTGATGTCAGTGCCCTGAAGCGGATATCACTAACGGTCAGTAGCCCTGAAATTCTAGGAGCTTGACATCCCAGAAACCCACCTGTTCCCCATATTACTACTGTCTGAAGAAAAAAACAGAAAATTCGACCGTATTTAGAAGGCAAGTCCATACATTTTGATATATTAAACTATCAAAATTTTAATTTGTCTCCTGACAGAGCTGGAAAAGATAGAAACAGTGGTTCTTCCAACATTACCCTTAAGATTTCTTTCCTTTCTTTATTAAGATCTTACTTATTTATTTGAGAGAGAGAGAGAGAGAAAGCAAGAGCAGGGGGAGAGGCAGAAGGAGAGGGAGAAGCAGACTCCCCGCTGAGCTGGGATCCAGACGCAGGGCTCCATCCCAGGATCATAACCTGAGCCAACCGACCCAGCCCATAAAGATTTCTTTCACTCTGTTGCCCTCCATGATCTTACGCCACCAATTACTTACACTGGAACTCCTGGCTAAGTAGCACTATTTAGTGGAAGCAACCCTGGCAGCTACCATTTTATAAATGAATAGATAAAAGAGAACGTAACTGAAATAATAATAATGATGATGATGATGATGATGATGTTAATACCTTTGAGACTAGAAAGCTAGTATCCTTACTCCCAGACTTCTGGAATAAGAGTCTGGCCACATCAAATAGCTGAACAGTTACACTAAAAACATTTATTTTTATTGATATATAATTGCACCTAGTATACATCCAGAGAGAAACTGAAAGAACTTACAATAAAAATACATGAACAAAATTTAATCAAGAAAGTACAAGTCTTGTGCATTGCAAACTACAAAACATTATTGAAAGAAATTTTAAGACTCAAATAAAGAAAAGATACACACATTCATGGATTGAAAGATTTAATATTGCTGAAATGGCAATCTTTTCCAAATGGTCAGATTCAGTGTAATCTCTATCAAAATTCTTTTTTTTTTTTTAAAGATTATTTATTTATTTATTTGTAAGAGACAGAGGGAGAGAGAGCAAGCGAGCACAGGCAGACAAAGAGGCAGACAGAGGCAGAGGGAGAAGCAGGCTCCCTGCTGAGCAAGGAGCCCGATGTGGGACTCGATCCCAGGACCCTGGGATCATGACCTGAGCCGAAGGCAGCTGCTTAACCAACTGAGCCACCCAGGCGTCCCTCTATCAAAATTCTAACTGCCCTCTTTTTGCTGAAATGGACAAGCTGATCCCAAAACTCATATAGTAATACTGAATCACCAAATCAATCTTTAAAAAAAAAAAAAAAAAAAAAAAAAAAAAAAAACACCAGAGGACCCACACTCCCATTATCAAAATTTATTGCAGGGATACCTGGGTGGCTCAGTGGGTTAAGCCTCTGCCTTCAGCTCAGGTCATGATCTCAGGGTCCTGGGATCAAGCCCCATACCAGGCTCTCTGTTCAGCAGGGAGCCTACTTCCTCCTCTTTCTTTGCCTGCCTCTCTGCCTACTTGTAATCTCTGTCAAGTAAATAAATAAGAATCTTTAAAAAAACAAAACACAACAAAAAACTTACTTCAATATTACAGTATTTCAAACAGCATGATAATGACAATAGATGTACAGACCAACAATATAGAATTGAGAGCCCAGAAATAAACTCACACATCTATGCTCAGTTGATTTTTGATGAGGGTGCCAAGACCATTCAATGAGAGAGAACAAATGGTGCTGGGATAATGGCATATGAAGGACTTTGGCACACACACCGTACACAAAAATGACCTCAAAATTGATCAAAGATCAACATAAGAATAAAAGTTCAATACTCTTAAGAGGAAACATAGCTGTAAATTTTCATGACCTTAGATTAGGGAATGGTTTCTTAAATATGACATCAAGAGCATAAGCAACAAAAGAAAAATAGATAAAGTGGACTACATCAACTTAAAAACCTTTGTATGTCAAAGGACACAAAGAAGTGAAAGACAACCCACAGAATAAGAGAAAATATTTACCAATGATATATTTGATAGGGGTCTAACATCCAGAATGCATGAAGAACATTTATAGCTGAACAACAAAAAATAACCCAACTTAAAAATGGGAAAGAACTTAAATAGACATTTCTTTTTTTTAAAAAAAAAATATATTTTTTTATAAACATATAATGTATTATTAGCCCCAGGGGTATAGGTCTGTGAATGGCCAGGTTTACACACTTCACAGCACTCACCATAGCATGTACCTTCCCCAATGTCTGTAACCTTACCACCTTCTTCCGACCCCCCTCCCCGCAGCAACCCTCAGTTTGTTTTGTGAGATTAAGAGTCTCTTATGGTTTGTCTCCCTCCTGATCCTGATCCTCCTTTTCCTACCCCCCAAGCTCCCCACGTTGCATCTCCACTTCCTCATATCAGGGAGATCATATGATAATTGTCTTTCTCCGACTGACTTATTTCGCTAAGCATAATACCCTCTAGTTCCATCCACGTTGTCGCAAATGGCAAGATTTCATTAGATAGACATTTCTTCAAAGAAAATGAACAAATGGCCAATAAACACATGAAACGATGCTCAACATCATTAGTCATTAAGGAAATGTAAATCAAAACCCCATGAGACACCACTTGACACGCACTAGAATGGCTGTAATGTTTTTAAGGGAAAATGAGAAGTACTGGCAAGAATGTGGAGAAACTGTAACCCTCATACACTGGTGGAAATGTAAAATGCTGTAGCCACTGTGAAAAACATTTCAGCGGTTACCCAAAAGTTAACATATAATGCAGCATTTCCACTCCTAAGTATATACCCAAGAGAACTGAAAACCTCTTTTCACACACAAATTCACACATGAATGCTTATAGTGGTATTACTCATCGTAGCCAAAAACTGGAAACAACCCAAATGTCCATCAACTGACGAATGGATATATATATCCATACAATGAAATGTTATTCCACCATAAAAAGGAACAAGGTACTGCTACATGGTACACTGTAGATGAACTTTGAAAACATTACATTAAGTAAAAGAATTCAGATACAAAAGGCCACATATGGTGTTAATTCCATATATATGAAATGTCCAGAATAGGCGAATCCATACAGACACCAAAAAATATAACTGTCTGGATGGGATGAGGGGAGAATCGGGTGTACGGGGTTTCTTTCTGGAGTGACAGAACCTTCTGGAATTAGTGGTGATGCTTCCACCACTTTGTAATATACTAAAAACCATTGCGTTGTACCCTTTCAAGCTGGTTTAAATAGTGAATTTTATTCTCAATAAAAGAAATGTAAGAACAAATCCATGCACAACACGTCAACAATATACAGGTAAGAATTAAAAGCAGAAGGAGAAATCAGAAACCAAAAGGCAGGAAAAGACCAGAGTGGAAGCAGAGTTTATGTGGGAGTTGATTCTTACGTAAGCACATACGGCAAAAAGTGAATATAGTCAGAGTTAGCCTTGACTATTCACCAGAAGACAGTCACACAGGAGGCTGACACATGGTCCCCAGAGAAGGCCAGCAGCATCGGCAGAAATGTCTACTAGCACTGCAAGTTGTAACTGCTGGCTATTGAGGAAAACAGCAACCACCCAAAAACGCCACTGATGATGAGTAGCACAAAAACAAGAAAAATGTCTCATTTCCCATGATTCTGTAGGTGGGGAGGGCGATTCTAACACAGACGTCTAGGATGGACACACTCCCATTTCGGACACTTGCAGGCCATCAGCTAGGGGCACGTGAGCTCCCGTCCATGTGGACAGGACAAGCTGGGTTTATTCGTATAGTTCTCAGGAATCCGTGAGCTGTCCGAGAGCAAGCCCTAGTACACAACACGTGTTGTGTCTCTGAATGCTTCACTTGTGCTACTGTCTCATTGGCCAGAGCAAGTCACATGACCCAGTCCGGAGTCAGAATTAGAGGTGACTACCCAACATGGAGTAGATACAGGGAGGGGAATTATGGAGGCCTTTTTGCAAACAATCTAGCACAGAAAAAAGAAAGATTTGGGCGTTTTCTGTTTAGTATTAGATAAATCAGTTGGCTTGAACTTAGAGGACAGTTTGTGTGAAAAAGTACTTTTCTCTAATTACTGAAGTCCCATTCAGTACTGTGAGATAGATGCTCATTGAAAAACCTTTGCAAACTCAGAGAGAAGAGAGCAAAGTAAGTGCACACATCTTCCAGTGTTCACTGAGTAGAACAGAATCATCCTCCATCCTCAAACTGTCTCTTTTCTCTCTTTTTTCTTTGTTGGCCCACACAAAGGTGAATTCTCCTAGGTCAAGTGCACATATGCTACAATTCTACCATACATTGATAACTGGAATTAAGACATTTATTGCAACTGTGCATTAAATTTAGACCTTCTCAAAATCTAGGAAGCCAAGGATAATATAAAGGCTCACAGAATAGGAATTTTTTATAAGAGATACACCAAGTTGCCAAAAGAAAAACTTTTTTTAATTGGCCTTTTTTTTTTTTTTTTTTAGATTTTATTTATCTTTTGACAGAGAGAGAACGAGAGAGGGAGCACAAGCAGGGGGAGTGGGAGAGGGAGAAGCAGGCTCCTGCTGAGCAGGGATCATGATCTGAGCCCACGGTAGACGCTTAATGACTGAGCCACCCAGACGCCCCTACTGTGATTAAATTCTAAAGAGACACTAGCTTACAGGATTGTAAAGGATAATGAAAGATATTACATGATACACCTTCAATAGAAGTTCAGGAAGAAATGATAATATCACTCCTCACCTGGCTATTTCTAATATTAACATTTGATAATAGCATAGTAAATATATCCTTATAAAAGCATTTCTTTGTGGAGTAAGCTAGCAAGGTTACTTGCTTATTAACTCAAGAAATAGGAATAAAGTATAGAAACAAGTAAATAAGTAATATGATCCTTGGTCTGTATCTGTTAAATATTATCATAAGCTCACTTTTGGTAAAAATTGAATGAAATTCTGTTTAATATTTATACTCCAATATGTGAAAGAAATTTTAATATTATGTCAAGAACAGATAGAAATAGTATATCTGATGTAAAATGTTTTTAAAGACTAATATGAATCCTGCCAAGTATTTTCAGAGATACCCCCCCTGAATAATCCACTCTAATAAAAAACACCAACAGTTTCCAAAGATCTATAGCTTCGTACAAGAAGCATTTACATTTTGAGATTCCAACTATCTGATTGAAGTCCTGCTTCTTGACTCCATGATATTTCCATGAACACTGAGCTAACATTCATCAGATTGTTATATATAAGAATTAAGACCCTGGCAGGTGTCCTTTTCAGTATTATTTCTGCTAAGTCAGAAAGCCCAAAAAGGCAGAGTGGTGACAGATGTGGTTCTCAGTTCACAATATGAATTGAACAAGTAGATACTAATATTTTAAATGAGGGAAATAACGAAGAAGACTTGAAGAATTTGGGGGGAAAAAAAAAAAACCTTCCAAAGCTGTCAAAACACTCTAAGACGGGGTACTGCATTTTTCACACCACCATCCGCACCCACTACACACAGAAGATATGCCCCAGGAGGGTTGATGAAAATAATTGCTTAAATCCCACCAAATATGTACTTGAACTTACACAAAATACACTTTAAATTACCATTCACTTAATACATTTTGCTTTACACTACACTTTAAAATTTAGCTTACACTGGCTTGAAAAACATAAAAAGCAAAATTTCTGTCACTCGGCTAGAATTCCAGAATGCATGTCTTGTCTAGGATCTACTGAATGGCATTAGCCAAGTTTTCTAGTTCATGCATAAATGGTTACACCCATATTGCTGGGTGTCATTGGTTCCTCTATTAGTATTACTGGACAAGGAAGTGGCACATTAATCTGCATTCCCTTCTGAGCTCTGTCTGGGACCTGCTTAACTTGCTACCCATCTCAAAATCTAAAAAACTTCACTATCATTATAAGAAACACTGAGCACCACCTCCAGAGACAGAATAATTCCAAAGAGGTCTCTCCTCTACAATGGCACCTGAGTGAGCCTGATACAGAAGCATTCAGTCTGCTTAGTTTGACAACAGAGCTCATATTCCCCGACCCTGGCTGATGGCTGGAACTTTTCCAATAGTGGGTATACCCTTTCGTTCCCAAAACCAGAAATAAAATACAGAACTCAAGTACCCCCTGAAGAAGGTAATACACTGACTGAAGTTTATTATGATTCTCAAGCCCAGCCTCTCTTGCCATCTTGAATATTTCTGGGCTACAGTTCCCCCTCCCTACTATGAACATGATCTCCTCTGTGGGTCAGTGACCCCCTTTGGCATAGTGACATCACTTAGGTTCCCAAACCTAAACCATTCCCTTGACCCACCACATTCACCTCCAACAACTACATCCCTTCTGAGTCCCTTTATAGCAGAAATTCTTGAAAGACAGGATGCATTCACGTGCTTTCCACAAACCACTCCCATCGGCTTCCATCTCTATCATTCCACCAACATTGCCTTTGTTGAGGTCACCAAGGACCTCCTTGTGGCCAAACCCAGTGGACACCTCTCACTTCTTATCTTACCTCCCAGCAGTGTTCAAACACAGCTGACCATTCTCTCCTTGAAACACTTAGTGTCTCTCAGTTCTCTGTGACACCAAAGTTGCCTGGATGGTTTTCCAATCTCAGAGGCCGTACCTTCTCAGTCTGCTTTCCTCTCTGTTTTACTGTGGAACACTGCTGTGTACCAGAGCTTGCTTTCCTTCTTCATCCCTACATTCTCCTCAGGGATGGCCTCACCCAGCTGCCTCGCTTGAAAGGCCACCTGCATGTTGCTGATTCCAGAATCTACATCTCCAACCCTGGCCCCGGGAACCTCAGACTTACTCATCTAATTGCAAACCTGATGTCATCATTTGAATATCCAATAGGTATCTCCAACATAACATGTCTAAAACAGAACTCTAAATACTCCCCTAAAACTTATTCTTAACCCAGTCTTTGCCATCTAAGAAAATGGCTTTACCACCTCCCCAGCTGCTCAGTCAAAAATCAGAGAGTTACCTTTGATTCATTCCTCTGTCTCATACCTCAAAATTAATCCATGACTATGTTCTTTGAACTGCGTCTCCAAAATACCCTACATCTGAACATTTAAGGTTTTACTTTTCTCTCATTCGTGCAATCTGTTGCACTCAGGACCCTGACTTTTCATAGCTCTCTGTACCTTTTCACACCTCTGTGTCTCTGGCCTTTGGCAATATCCTCCCACACTGACTATGGGTGTGCCCAGGAAACTTGCCTTGACCCACAGGACAGTAGTAAACTTAACATAACCTAAAGTGTTAAAACCTGCTTGCTGGTTTCTACTCCCTTCTGCTTCTTTGCAATCAGTGTGAGATTGTGACTGGGCCAGCCTGAGAATAAGCCCAGGCTAGCCTACTAGAGGGACATAATATAAACACAGAGAGCAGAGCTGCCCCAGCCATCTCCACTGAGGCCATCCGAGATAGCCGTCAGCAAGCCCTTCCAACACATCAGAGAACCAAGGCAATATTGCAGAGCTGCCTAGCTGACCCTGATCAGCTGAGCCAAAACCACGTCAGAAGAACTACCCAGCTCTCCTATCACCTCATAAGCAAAAATAAATCCTTATTCCTGAATGCCACTGAGTTGATGGGATATTTGTTACATGGCATTACTGTGGCAATAGCTGATACAGCCACCACCATGCCTTGTCAAGACTATTGCAATAACCTCCTAATAGATACGTTACTTCCTGGGGCACCCGGGTGGTGTAGTCGGTTAAGTGCCCCACTCCTGGATTCAGCTCAAGTCATGATCTCAGGATCATAAGAGTAAGCCCTGCATCGAGCCCCACATTGGGCTCTGTGCTCGGCAAAGAGTCTGCTTCAGATTCTCTCTCCCTCTGCCCTTCCCACTCATGCTCGCGCTCTCTCTTCCTAAAATAAATATATCTTTTTTAAAAATGAATCCACTACTTCTTTCCATATCTTATAATCATTTTTCCATTTGCCAATCAATATAAACTTTTTTAAAAAGTTAAATTAAATTAAAAAAATAAAAACAGGGGCATCTGGGTGGCTCAGTGGGTTAAGCCGCTGCCTTTGGCTCAGGTCATGGTCTCAGGGTCCTGGGATGGAGTCCCGCATTGGGCTCTCTGCTCAGCAGGGAGCCTGCTTCCCTCTCTCTCTCTCTGCCTGCCTCTCTGCCTACTTGTGATCTTTCTCTGTCAAATAAATAAATAAAATCTTTTTTTAAAAAAAATTTAAAATAAAATAAAAACATAATTCAATTCATGTCCTCAGTCCTACTTAAATCTTCTAATAGCTTCTCCACCCTTAAACTAAAACCCCATCTCCTTAACCTAACATACCACCTACTTATCCAGCTACGTCTGTTAACACTCTTCCCCCAACCCACTAAACCACCTAAGTCTTCTTCCTGTTCTTTACACACAGCTTTCCCTTGAGACCCCAGTCTAACGTAGATAACCAGTCACTCTTAGGCCTCTGTTTTGATGATTTAAGTGATACTGATCATACCAACTGTACTCAAATGAGTGACTGAGAAAACAAATAAAACTTATCAATACATGACATTTTTCTTGATTTTTTTTAATTGTATGCACTCCCCACTGAGTGGAAGTTCCACACAAACAGAAACTTAGTCTGTGTATTCATCACTGGATCCTCAGCATTTCCTCCACATAGTAGATGCTCATTAAATAGCTGATGAATGCTACCTGACTTACAGAATAAATGATCAGATCCTTTCTGAGATCAGGTTTTTCGAAAGGTGAAAGAGCTAGGGAAGATGAAACGGCAAGAGAGAAAAGACAGACGGACTCTGGCAGAGAAGTCTAGAAGCAGAGAAAATATTTCACCTAATTAGGTGAAAATATTTCACCTAATAGAAAATGAAGGTAAGAGTTTGGGCTCTGAAAACAGCCTAGTATGGAAGTGTGGCTCTGCTCCTTCCTGGCTCTGTGAACATGGGCTCGCTACTCACCTCTCTGAGCTTGTGTCCTCACCTGTTAACTGGGGTAACAACTGCCACTTTGTTAAGTTGACATAAAAATTAAATAAGAAAATATATCTAAAGTACTTCTCATGGTACATGGATCATGGCAATTACTCAAAAATGGTGGCGGTAGTGGTGGTGATACCTAAGGCAGCTCTACCATTGTTAATTAACTTGGCATAATCCATAGCATCTCACTTAATGTGTTCAGTCTATTGAATTTTTTTTTTTCAATTTTCAGGCATATCAAATCATCCCTTTTCACCAAGACTGGAATGAGCATAGAACCTAGAGCCAGTAGAGCTTGGGTCTGGCTCTGGTTCTGCCACTTACTAGCTGGGTGACTTCAGGCAAGTCACCAACTTCCCAGACCTGAAAGTTACTTGTCATCAACTCTGTCCATGCCCAAGGCAGGAGGTGCAGGAAACAGTTTGCCAAGAGGTGAAGGAACTGGTATAATACAGAGATGTGGAGACGGAGAGACAAGCAGGCAGCCTATCACTCCAGTCCCTTCCAGAGCCCAAACAGGAATACATAAACACCTTAACTCCAGATTCCCAAATTGTATTTCTCAGAACACTAAGACCTACTAGATTATACCAGACCCTAACTTCATAAAAGCAGGGACACTGGCTCCTTTTATTCTCTGCCATAGGACCAGGGGCAGTGCCCAAAGTGTACCAGCATATGGTTAACAGATTTATGAAAAGGAGCTCAACATCACTCATCATCGGGGAAATACAAATCAAAACCCCAGTGAAATACCACCTCACACCTGTGAGAATGGCTAAAATCAGAAAGACAAGAAAGAACAAGTGCTATTGAGAATGTGGAGAAAAGGGAACCCTCTCGCACTATTTGGGGGAATGTAAATTGGTGCAGCTATTGTGGGAAACAGTATGGAAGTCCCTCAAAAATTAAAATTAGAAATACCATACAATCCAGTAATTCCGCTACTAGGTATTTACCCAAAGAAAGCAAGAACACAAATTCAGAAAGATATATACACCCCTATGTTTGTTGCAGTATTATTTACAATAGATAAGGTATGGAAGCAACCTGGGGCACCTGAGTGGCTCAGGCAGTTAAGCAACTGATTCTTGATTTTGGCTCAGGTCATGATCGCAAGGGTAGTGAGACTGAGCCCCACATCAGTATCCATGATAGGCATGGAGCATGCTTAAGATTAGTCTCTCTCTCCCTCTGCCTCTCCCCCCACCAAACAAAAATAAAAACAAAAACAAAAGAAAGCAACCTAAGTATCCACTGATAGATGAGTGGATAAAGATCACATATAATCTTTATCCATATATATAATATATTATATGTTATAATATAATATATAGTATACATAATATACATAATACGCTATACATAATACATAATATACGTAATATATAATTATATAATATAAAGATATATATATAAAATCTCAATGGAATATTATTCAGCCATAAAAAAACAAATGAAATCTTGGCATTTGTGACAACATGGACCTAGAGGGTATTATGCTAAGTAAGATAAGTTAGACAGAGAAAGACAAATACCATGTGATTTTACTCTTACATTTTTTGTAAAATCAAAAAAAATAATAATAAATGAACAAACAAAAAAAGCAGAAACAGACCCATAAATACAGAGAACAAACCGGTACATGGTGGTTGCCAGGGGGGCAGGAGGTTGGGAGGATGGGCAAAATGGGTGAAGGGGAGGGGGAGGTTCAGGCTTCCAGGTATAGAATAAGTCAGTCATGGGAATGAAAGGCACAGCATCAGGAATACAGTTGTTGGTGTTGTTATATGGGGACAGATGGTCGTTACCCCTGTGGTGAGCATAGCATAACCTAGAGTTGTCAAATCATTACTTTGTGCACCTGAAATGAAAGTGACATTGTGTGTCAACTATAATTTAAAAAGAAAAATTAAAATGCATGTATTTAAACCCAATCAAAACAAAACATACTATCATAAGGGGTGCTTACCACAGGCTTGTTGAATGAACGAACACATATATTTGGGCCAAGCTGTATTGCACAACACCAAACTGGTTTCTTATATGCGTTCCTCACAGCCTTTTCTACATGGACAGGCTCTGTGAATCATAGAGAATGCTGCCTTTCCCAGCCTTATGGGATCACAGATCTCACTCCACAGCCCTTAAACCTTAAACATCTCCCAGAGCTGTAGTATTCTATAAAACAGTTTGAGAAACATGCTATGCTTAGATAATTCCAGTCATTTTCGCCACCATAAAAGAGACAAGTTCTCTTGCTCTTTACATATAACATCATAAAAGGCCAACTAATTTGACTCACATCTGGTCTGAGCTGTTTCCTCCACCTTCAAATCTCACAGCACCATGCAGGGCCTCCACGTTCCGCAGATGCCCTGCCCAGTTACTCTGCCCTGTTTCCTGTCTCCCTATAACCCATCTGCTCTGCAAATCTTTCCATTTTTTTCTTCCACTATCTCTTCTCTCTACATCCCTAGTCTTCTTATGAACTTTCTTAAACTGCTTTAACTACTCATCTTCCCTTTTTCTAAACAGCCCAATATCTCCATCTTATAACTTACAGTATCATTCCACCTCTGCAACTTTTCAAAGTACTTCTTCTCCCTTTTATAATAAAGACTGTTCTATCTCTTGCATTCTCTATATTGGACTCTTTTTAGAGCCACTTCTTAATCTTAAGTAAATATAATCACGTCAGACCCAATCTGGGTCCCCTCCCCCCACTTCCTACCATTTATTTCCCAGTGTTTGAGAAAGCAAACACACTGGGCCATTTCATACCTCCATGCTCTTGCTTGGGTTGTTCTGCCTAGAAGAGCATCTGCTGAAATGCCACTCATTTTTTAAGGTCCTGATCATAGGTCATCTCTTTCATGAAATCTCCCTATTTTCCACTCCTGCCATAATTAACTACTCCCTCAAACCAGCCTCATGGCAGAACTGTCAAGTTAGTTGTGCATGAGAATGAAGAGATGGCAGAGTCTGCAGAGAAGACCATGAACCAGGTGAGTGTTATCAGGGGGATCCACCAAGAGATTGGTGGCAAAAAGAAAGTCCGCAAGGGTCCGTGCATGAAGGGCTTTATCTCTAAAAGGGAAAGCAGCAAAGGGAAGCCAGAAGGCTATAGCAGAGAGAGCTTCTCATCATGTGAGGAGGCTGGGGTGTGGGAGTGTTGATTCACAGTGGAACAATGGCCCTCGGAGGACCGTAGGAAAGATTAGGAAGGAAGCCAGCAGAAGAATGGAAGTTCAGAATCATAGGGGAGTTGAGAGCATTTAGGAGAGAGCTGATCAGAAAGGCTAGGAGCCAAGGAAACCAGGGATAAGAGGCAAAGGCTAGGCCTAAACTGGCGGAAGTCCCAGATAGTGTCAGAGGCCAGATGAGTTAAACACTCAACAGTCTTTGATCAGCATTCAAAAGTAGGTTGATGAATAATTTTGTAATGTCTACGAAGAACACATTTCTCCAAAGTTGCACTCATGGCATAATACTTATCCTTGTGTGTGGGCTCTGTAATGGGGGGGGAGAGGTGGGAGGGTGGGGGAAAGTAGTGAGAAGGGGCTGGGTGTGCTATCTCCTTTCCTTAGGACAGAGCTCAGAGACCTAAAAGGGAAAAAGCAAGATGAGTACCTCGAGTTTCCAGGGATCAAAGGCCTCCAGGCAAGGTACAGGCAACAGTAGGCACCAAGACCCAAGAACGAGGGGGCTCATCCAAAGGGGCAATGAGGAATCTATTCACCTTCTGGAAAGTCTGTACCTTAGGCAGGGCTCTTTCAATTGCAAATAACTTCCACTTAAGCAGACAACAACAACAACAACAAAAGGAATGTACTGGCTCACAAAACCAAGCAGGGCTGAGCTGCTTCAGGCACATCTGAATCCTGGGTGGTTTTTCTTTTTATTTTATTTTATTTCATTTTATTTTGAAAGAGAGAGGGCGCAAGGGGGGTTGGGTAGGGGAGGCGAAACTGAGGGAGCCCAGTGCAGGGCTCGATCTCACTACCCTGAGATCATGACCTGAGCCAAAATCAAGAATCCCATGCTTAACTGGCTGAGCCAGCCAGGCACCCCCGAATCCTGAAGTTTAAATGCTGCTGTCTGTGCTCCCACCACTGTTCAGTGACATGTCTCCCTGCCGGCCAGCTTCATTCATTTTCTCTACTTCAAAAAGCTTCCCCCATAGAGCAGGCAAAGATGGCCACCAGGAGCTCCAGGTTAGATCACTCTAGCAGGAGAGAAAAAAAAAAAAATCCCACAGGAAAAGAATGCCTCCCTTCCTAACTGGAGCAGAAATGGAGCCTAACTGAGCAAAGCTGGGTCATGTGCTAACCTCTGAACCAATCACCAGGTCAGATGGAGGCACTTCTCCCATAGGCCACAAGACACATGACCAACCCCAGGCTTCCGTGTCCACCCCACCCAAACCACAGGAACTGTGGACAGAGAAGTTCCCCAAAGGAAGTCCAGGCAAGAAAATCTGGAGTCCACTGCAGTGTAGTCACTTGTCCGTCGGTCCCCAGATAACAAAAGAGATGCACAGTCCCGCTACTTAAAGGGTAGAAGTGAGATGGGGAGCAGAGGCAGAAAGAAATGTAGATCAAATTAAATGTCCTTAATTTTTTTCCCATTCTTTTTTATTGTGTTATGGAGCCCGTTGGCAAACACTTGAGGCAGACAGGAAGCAGAGCATTCCTCCAGAAAATTCCCGATCTTAGGGTTAATGTCTTGCTAGAGGCAAAAACAACCTTAACTGGCCAATAGCTAGGACTCCAGGATCCTGTGAGTCTTTTGCATATGATAGTCATTTCACAAACTTCCCTTGGTCTTTACCCCCAACACCTCCATAGTATATAATCAATCGTTCCTCACAATCCCGGGGCAGCCCTTTCTGCCCAAAGGTCCTGTTCCCATGCTTTAATAAAAACCACTTTTTTGCACCAAAGACATCTCAAAAATTCTTTCTTGGCCGTAGGCTCTGAACCCCAACAGTTCCACATCATAGGGCTTTGAAGTCAGACAGAACTGGTTTTAAATTTCAGCTCTGACACTTACTAGCTGTGTGACCTCAAGTAAATTACTTAATTTCTCAGTGCCTCAGTTTCCTCCTTATAAAATGGGGATAAAAATAGCACCTACCTCCTAGAGATCTTTGGAAAGAGTGAATGGAAGAATGCACATAAATTGCTAGATAGACACAACGCTTGACACAAAGTGATCAATAAATGGTAGCTGTTATGAGTAATAATTAACAATAATGACAATTATTATTATTTAGAACAAGGGTACCACATGAAGGGTGAACTGTGACTCGGTGAAAGAGAGAACCTTGTCAGCACTTGGATAATCAGCTCTGGGTCAAGTTTCATTAAGGGCAACCGAGGACACAATGCAAGGGCCTAAGTGACACTAAGAACACTATTTAAATCAGTATTTAAATAAATAACACCATCACGAGCACCCACTGTGCTCATGAATAAGATACATACAACTCTGAGGTAAACTACAAGGAAGACTGTAATTCTGTGTGACATTACTTGGGGGGCAGGGGAAGGGTTGACTAAAGCTACTTCATTACTTTCAGGGCTGAGAAAACAAGAGAATAATGCCTGGGCCCAGCTGTTGGAATGCTAAGAAGATACCATGTGGGAAACAAAGGCAGAAGAGAAAAGATTATGCTTCCTTACTACCTACAGCCCATTGACAAATCCTTGAACAAGGCCAAGTGACATTCCTCTAGGAACCCAGCTGCCTCAATGTTAAGACTTCCTAAGGGCAAAAGGCAATCTTAGCCTAACCCCTAGGATCCTGTAAGTCTACTTTAACATAAAAAATTCCTTTGGAAACCTCATCTCTACCCCCCAAGATACATGTTGGCAATCATCGTCCAAGCACACGACCTACCGATATACATCTGAAAAGTCTCATGATAGGGTTTTTACTAAACACTAATAAATGACCTTTTCCTAATAATAGCTAGCCCCCTCAAGGTCCTGGAAACCTTGTTTCCAAAATACCAGAGAGGTTTACACTATCCCTAATCCCCTCTCAACTTTAAAGTATATAATGGGCCACTCCTCATGACCCCAGTGCAGCTCCTTCTGCCCACGGGTTCTGTTCCCATGCTTTAATAAAACTACCTTTCTGCACCAAAGACATCTCATCTCAAGAATTCTTTCTTGGCCATCGGCTTTGACCCCTAACATCATTCCTACATCAGAAACAGAAGAACTACAATCACCTCCCCAAAAATGCCTTTGCATGAGTTAGAAAAAAGTTCCTTTAAGAACTTTACTTCCAAAAAGAAAAATAATTACTTCCATTTTCAAATAACCTGTCACAGTAAATGAACAAATCTCCTATATCTCCAATGTGAATGACATCCCAGAATTTTACAGTGCATAACCTGTACAACTGTACATGTTGGCCCTGGGCAGAGGCAAGGAAGCTGAGTTAGGGACTCACAGAGGTCAGGGTAGAGGGGTGGGGATGGAGTGTCTGGGAGTCCAGGGCCCTTTGGAGACAGAGAATAACTTCTGCTGTACCATCCAATATGGCAGCCACTTGCCACAGATCGCTACTGAGCTCCTGAACTGTGGCTAGTTCCAATAAGGAACCACATTTTTAGTTTTACTTCATTCTAGTTCATTTCAATTTAAAATTTAAAACTGAAGCAGTATAAAATGTTTCTCTACGAGCTGCAACTTTATTGTTTGGTAGGACGACATCTTACAGCATCCACGCACTATGGAAGTCATTGCCTGGCCTTGCACTATCCTGGGTCCTATTACTCATCATCAAGCTCCTGAGCTGTTTCTGACATCTCATTAATAATCATTGTAGGATTACACGGTGAAATTATAATGTTTCTTCTATATTGAGCTACACAAAATATATACTATGAAAATAAATTTCACCTAGTGTGTTTTGCTTGTACCCTCTTGAGCCAGACTGTATTGTTCTCAACTCTGTCTCCACCACTAGGTCAAATTTCCCCGAATCTCTGAGCCTCTGGCTCTTCATCTGTAGAACGTTGGAAATAATCCTGCCTGCTTCATTGGATTATGGGGGGAGGGGCGGGTATTAAATGAGCTAAACCATGTAACGAGCCCCACAGGGAGTCTGGCACATAAAATATGTGCTCAAAAACATTAACTATTGGGGGCTGGTAGTAAAATGTTTGGGAACAGAAGGTACAAACAAATGGTCTCCCTGTGTCACCGAGCTCCACTTGCCATGGCATCAGAGGGTGCAACTGTCCGTGTGTCTCCTACGTGTTTATCTCTCTGGACCAAAGGATTCAATGAGAGTATTTTACTCAATTGTCTCTGCCACCAACAGATATGTTTGCTTTTCTCTAAGTCCATTACATCTTTAGGGTACATTGATGAAACTATCTTAGATGCTGTAATCTGAAAATAGGTAAAATGACATTTCTGAATTATTTGTAGCAATACCTAAGATTTAACTAGCCTTTTTGTTCCAAGTCATACATTTAGTGAATCTCTTCAGTTAAGAGTTCACAATCATATCTGAATCTCTTTCTTGAGTAAAAACTAGAATGCTCAGTCAGCTAAGTGTCTGCCCTTGGCTCAGGTCATGATCTCAGAATCCCAGGATCAAGCTCCCTGGTTGAGCTCCCTGCTCAAAAAACAAACAAACAAACAAAAACAAACAAAAAACAAAACAAGAACAAAAAACTAGAATGCCCATCTGCATATACAGTTAATAAATTCATTTTACCTAAATGCCTTCTTCACCACTGAATGGACTTGAGACCAGCAGTTGGGTTTTTAGTGTCCCAATATGTTCATGTTGACTGTGACTTGGGACCTTACACTGTGTATTCCCTCTTCTACATTGTTCATTTTTTTAAAAAATAATAATAATTAGACTAGTTTACTAACATTCGCGTTCGAGGAAATGTCCATCTTTGCCTAGCCTTTGTTTTGTTTGTTCCCACCCCTCACTGCTGATTCAGAAAAACATTTTTTTCCAAACTCCCACTGACTCATTTTATTTAACAACCTTTGTGCGGAGTCTTTTCAAAGTTACTTTGAAAATCACAGTTTGGGGCACCTGGGTGGCTCAGTAGGTTAAGCGTCTGCCTTTGGCTCAGATCATGATCCCAGAGTCCTGGGATCGAGCCCTGCATCTGGCTCCCTGCTCAGCAGAGAGTCTGCTTCTCCCTTTCCCTCTGCCTGCCGCTCCCCTTGCTTATTCCCTCTCAGTCTCTGTCAAATAAATAAATAAAATACGGAAAAACAAAAATCATGGTTTATATCTAGCTTCCATAATTATTTAATGCTCTTTAAGAACTCCAGTGAATGTGTCAAATATGATCACCCCTGACAAAAGAGTAGCCTATGCCTATCCCCCCCCAAAAGGCTGTATTTGCTTAAAAAGTGTAAAATCCACTTTCCCATCACATACACACTCACGGCAGAATTTATTTTAGGTTCCATTTGTTCCACAAAGTTCAAGAAAAGTGTCATGGAGAGCACGTTCAACTTACCCTCTTGTTCTCAGCAAGCTATTATCCTCTGAGGCTCACTTTTCTCATCTGTAAAATGGGCATAATATAGATGCCCTCTGCTAAACAGAGCAAGTCATCTCATTATTCATGAATGTGTATAAAACACTCTGAAAAGCTCAAAGTCCTTTACAAGCATTAGGCCATGAATCTTTCTGAAGTGGACTGTTAATTATGTGTCATTATGCTTTGCTTAATAGGTGGAAAACCTGAGGCATGGGAACATGACACCAGTTAATAGCCGACTTAAAAATCTAGCCCAAGCTTTAAACATTAGACAGGAAGATGTCAAGGAAAAATCTGAATAGGAATCCACTCTACTCTGGTTCTTTATCAAGAAAGACATTAACGCAAAATTCCCTCACATTGCTGGTTGTCCTGCCCGCCCGCCCCCCCACACTTCCTGTTACAGTCCAAGAATGGGGAAATGGGTGGGCGGGTTGGAGCTCCCTGTGGGCTTATAATGCCTTCCCCTG
The DNA here is from genome assembly GCF_964662115.1 of Mustela nivalis. Classification (NCBI taxonomy): domain Eukaryota; kingdom Metazoa; phylum Chordata; class Mammalia; order Carnivora; family Mustelidae; genus Mustela; species Mustela nivalis. The sequence goes on along the minus strand of NC_139023.1, from coordinate 27,387,225 downwards.
CTTACACAAAGGTTCATGAACTCTAGGCCAGGTACCATGGTCAAATGTTGTTTCACAGATACCATAACGACTTCTCCACCTTTTGTTATTGATCCCTGGAAACTTTTCCTAACACATCCAACCAAACGAAACGAAGCTATAGACATCACCGACCGGAACACAGCCTCTGCAAATGGACCTGTTGGGTTACTCTGGCTTTATTATCTGATCTACAATTTGGTGCATAACATGGCCTGACTAGCTCCCCCTAAACTTTGTGTCTTCACACAAAGTAGATACAGTTGATCTGAAAGGTCAAAAAAGAGAATGATGGAAACGTTATATAGTTTTGTTTTGCTTTTGTTTTTGGTGTTTTTTTCTTTGGACAGATAGAGATCACAAGTAGGCAGAGAGGCAGGCAGAGAGAGCAGGAGAAGCAGGGTCCTCGCTGAGCAGAGAGCCTGATGCAGGGCTCGATCCCAGGACCCTGAGATCATGACCTGAGCTGAAGGCAGAGGCTTTACCCACTGAGCTACCCAGGAGTACCTTTAGATAGCTTTATATAGCTAGTGAGCTTTTTTAAATTATTTTGTGCCCTTCTGAGGATGACTAATAGAAGTTAGAAATCCTGAACCCCAAAGTGGTATTTTGAGGAAAAACTCCCCAAGAAAATAATCCCCCAAAGGGAAAAAAGTATAACAACATTACTTACTTAAAAAAAGAAAAGAACCCCAATTGTGTAAAAATTGACGAATGGTCCAAAATACCATTGTGTGTGTGTGTGTGATTGATTGATTGATTGATTTTCTTTGGTACCAAATGGTGGTTTTATTAAAGCCTGGAAAAAGGATCCATGGGCAGAAAGAGCTGCTTCACTGGGTTTATGAGAGGTGGCTGACTATATACTATGGGGTTGGGGGAGGTAAGGAAAAGGGAGGTTTCTTTTTTTTTTTTTTTTAACCCTTTCTCTCTCTCTCTTTTTTTTTTTTTAGATTTTATTTATTTATTTGAGAGAAAGAGAATGAGCAGTGGGGAGGGGCAGAGGAAGAGAGAGACAGACAGACAGAGAAGCAGATTCCTTACTGAATAGGAAGCCTGATGAGGGGTTTGATCCCAAGACCAGGAGATCAGGATCTGAGACAAAATCAAGAGCCAGAAGCTTAACCGACTGAGCCACCTAAGCACCCTGAAAAGGGAGGCTTCAAAAGGATTTTCATATGCTAAAGTAGACTCACAGTGTACCAAGGACTTGTCATTGTCAAATTAAGGTTGTTTTTCCTTCTAGCGAGGCATTAACAGTAAGACAGTTGGGAGCTTCATGGAAGAATATCAAGTATATCATATATTGACAAGATAATCACTTCTCTATTAAAAATGAGAATTATTGCTACAAGAAAATACCTATATGAAATAATGCTACTAAAGAACTTTATGCCTGAACTAATTATAATCTCAAAAAGTAACTGCATATATACATATAAATATATTTTATACATATAAAATGCATATATGTATAGTGCACATATATTGCATATATATAAAGATTATAGAACTTGGAGTTACACAAACAGTTGCCTGCAGTGCTCAAGTTAATTATTTTCTAGAAATTTGCTGAAGATTCTTAACAAGGCAAATGATGATAGAGATGACTGAAAGGGATTCACCAAGATTTTCTCTGGAATGCTTTTGGGGTTGTTTTAAATTTCTTTGTAGGCTTGGGGTGCCTGGGTGGCTCAGTGGGTTAAAGCCTCTGCCTTCGGCTCAGGTCATGGTCCCAGGGTCCTGGGATCGAGCCCCACATCGGGCTCTCTGCTCAGCGGGGAGCCTGCTTCCCCTCCTCTCTCTCTCTGCCTGCCTCTCTGCCTACTTGTGATCTCTGTCTGTCAAATAAATAAATAAAAATCTTTAAAAAAATAAAATAAAATAAATTTCTTTGTAGGCTTCAGCACTGTTTACATTTTTTTTAATAATTAGTATATGTAAAATAACATTTTCTTTTTATAATAATGGCAGGGAGAGTCCACAGATCACTCTGAGAGTTGAGGAACCTTTGTGGCATCCAAGGATTTATCCTTACTCTAGGCAAGATGGAAGGATGTGTCACCAGCTCTGAGCCCAAAAACCCTCTTTCAGCTACGACTCCAGAACCTATGACCTAGAATTTTTTTAAAGCAGTGCTTCTATAACTGGTTTCAATGGGTGATCAATAAGTTGACAATCCTTTAAAAAATTAAGAAGCATTCACACCTCAACTTATATATCTCATTCACTCATAACTCAGTTGAATTGTATTTCTGCTTAACCACCTGGCTAAGGGATCAGACATTTTTATCAATCAAGGCAGGAAAATAAAAAAGAAAGCCAATTGCCTTCTATGAAACAAAAACAACCCCAATGGTAAAAACCAACTTCGTTGCACACTTAAATTAGATCCACAGAAAAATAAACCTTGAAATCACTCCTCTGTAGGGAAAAAAAAAAGCCATGACTGTGGAGACCCTGGGTGGCTCAGTCAGTGAAGGGTCTGACTCTTTTTTTTAAGAATTTATTTATTGGGGCGCCTAGGTGGCTCAGTGGGTTAAGCCACTGCCTTTGGCTCAGGTCATGATCTCAGGGTCCTGGGATCGAGCCCCACATCAGGCTCTCTGCTCTGCGGGGAGCCTGCTTCCTCCTCTCTGCCTGCCTCTCTGCCTACTTGTGATCTCTGTCTGTCAAATAAATAAATAAAATCTTTAAAAAAAAAAAAGAATTTATTTATTTATTTGAGAAGGGGGAGTGTGTGCATGCGTGCACGAGAGAGAGAGAAAGAGAGAGAGAGGTAGGAGAGAATGGAGGGAGTGAGAGAGAGAGCACAGCATAAGCATGAGCAGGGTCAAGGGCAGAGGGAGAAGCAGACTCCCTGCTGAGCTGGGAGCCCAATCTGGACTCACTCCCAGGATTCTGGGATCATAACCTGACCCGAAGGCAGACGATTACCGGATGAGCCACCCAAGCACCTTGAGTGTACAACTCTTGATTTTAGCTCAGGTCCTGATCTCTGTAAGTTGAGGGGGCTTCGAGCCCCATGTTGGGCTCCCACTCATATAGAATCTGCTTCTTCCCCTTCACACTCTCTCTGCAACCCCCACCGACTGATGTACTCTCTCCCTCTCTCTCTCGAAGATAAATTTAAAAATCTCAAAAAAAGGGACGCCTGGGTGGCTCAGTTGGTTAAGCAGCTGCCTTCGGCTCAGGTCATGATCCCAGCGTCCTGGGATCGAGTCCCACATGGGGCTCCTTGCTCAGCAGGGAGCCTGCTTCTCCCTCTGCCTCTGCCTGCCATTCTGTCTGCCTGTGCTCGCTCTCTCCCCCTCTCTCTCTCTGATAAATTTAAAAAAAAAAAAAAAAAACTCAAAAAAAAAAAAAAAGCCACAGTTTCATTTTTGGGGCAGTCATGTGGAGATTACACAGGTTGTGGCTGAAACATAATACTGGGAGATACATGAGGACATGAGAGTTTCTAAGGAAATAGTAACAGAAAGACATTATTGGAACTCTATTCAGGATAGAGAAAAATTAAATCTTTTCCTATGAAATCAGGATAGAACTTCACAAATATTGCAGATAAATGGAATAGGATATTTGACAGAGAGTTCTACATTATAAGTATCTTACACAGTAAAAGACAACTGAAAATCTGTCACTTTGATACTCTGTAAGCTAATAATTTCAAAAGCTTTTAACTTTAAAAAACGAATGACATGTAGTTACAAAAGGAAATATATGTACACTGCTAAAATTCAAAGAGATCTTTCTCCTTTATAAATGTAAAACTCACCCATCTAGACAACCTAATCAGCACATACTTCCCTCCCTCCTCCAAAAACCACTCTTCTTAGCCATAAGAACCAAGACAATCACAACACTATGCTAAGAGAAAATACACAGGCCAGGGAGAAAACAGCAGTAGTAGTACTAGTCGTAATCTGTGTTGTCCTTTTAAGAATGTTGTCAATGCCTGACTGGTTTGGTCGATGAAACGTGTGACTCAGGATTGTGAGTTCAAGCCCCGAGTTGGGTGTAGAGATTACTTAAGAAATAAAATCTCTTAAAAAAAAAAAAAAAAAAAAGAAAGAAAGAAAAAAAAAAAGAATGTTATCAGCACTTGGGAAAACATACATGATCCACATTTCAGTCTATACAGCAAAAGTAAAGTGAAAGTCTAATTTAGAATTTAATGAATTTAGGCTATTGGGTCCAACTTGGATAACAATGACCAAATATCTTTTTTTTCCCCCTAACTGCTAAGTGTCCACAGTTTTCTGGAAAATTCATTCAGTGCATTCTTCAGGTATTTTTTAGGCATTGCACTCTTCCCTAGGAGAGTCTGTGATCCAGCTATGAAGACAAAAAGAACTTAGGTGAAGCACTTAGTACATAAGAGACAAACATACTGCATGGAAAGAGAGGTTGCAATGGCTTCAAAAGTTCTATTTCGAAAAGGGAATAATGGGGATGCCTGGGTGGCTCAGTTGGTTAAGAGTCTGCCTTCCACTCAGGTCATGATTCCGGGGTCCTGGGATTGAGTCCCTCATTGGGCTCCCTGCTCTGTAGGGACCCTGCTTCTCCCTTTGTCCACAGCCTCTCTTGCTTGCTCTCTTTCTCTCTGACAAATAATAAATAAAATCCTTTAAAAAAAGAAAAGAGAAGGATGGCCCTGGATGCACTGAGGGAAGAATGAGTCCTGCAGGTCTTCCAACTGGCTACGTTTCTGTTCACAATGGGGGGCTCCAGCTAGGTGTGTTCTAACCACCTTCTCCTTTGCTGTCACCCCCAGAGAGCAAGTCACTGCTGCACCCACTCCGATGCAGCGATGCTGGTGTTTTCCGTACTCCCGATGCATAGGCATCACCGCATCACCGCAGGAGTACACACCTTTGCTTTTTCTGCACAGATAAGGTGGTTTGGGAAAAATGCCTTCCCTCCCTCAGGGGAAGCCGACTCTCCCCATTCCTCTACGTGTAAGCATTAAGTCCCGCTGACATTGTCAGTCTACTGGCAAAGAAAGCTGCAAAATCACACTGAATTAAAGAAGCCTAAGGAATGATTCAGTTGGTAAAACAGGGTTGGGAAAGTTCTGATCATCCACGAGGTCCCAGATAGATCAGTCATTTCTTCTGCATGGCCCAGCCAGAAACAGGAACTTGGTGCACATTCCAAGAAAGACATGAGCTTTGAAACAGGAAGTGAGGATGCTTCTGCTGGTAAAGCAACTGTATGATAAACCGGCCTCCAGAAGGAAATAGTGGTAACTTCCATTAGAGGCCACACAGCCACCAATAACACCAGGCCTGCCTTTCAGATTACAGTATTGGGCTTACCGGGAGTTTCACTGAAAGGTTAGACAGTCAGAGGCGGAGGTGCTGGAACGAGTCCTCCTCGACACAGTGAGCTAGAGAACAGGAACAAGGGCTCGATGACCAGTAAGCTCCGTCCCACCCACGCTAGGTCTAGAGGTTTTGCCTCCCACGACAAGGGTAAATGGTTGGTGGTGGATGCTTAAAGTGGTAGAAGAAGAATTCTGAGGTCCAAACTGGGTTCCGCGAGAGAATATGCCTAGATTGGACAAAGAAAGTTTACTGCTGGTCAAGGCAGGAAGACAGCAGCGCAGCACCATAGCTGAAGCTCACTGGTCTCTCGTGGACATTGGTTAAGGCACCAATGGCAGATTGAGCAAAACCTCCCTCCGGAAAGCCCAGTAAAATGATAACATGAGACCTCACGTGGTGAGGTGAGGGGAAGCCAAGAAACAACACGATTCATACCATGGTTTCTCCAAAATGCTACATAATTAAAGGCAGTTAGACTGCCTGTGGGGAGAGGGGAGAGCAGAAATAGAGAGGACTGAAAACTGCTTTAAAAAGCAGTTGGATGTCCCATATCCCTTTGGCCATTCTGGGCAAGGAGGTAGCTTTCTCCCCATCCTTGCAAAAGCACCTGGAGTTTCTCCCCCACTTCCTCTCCAAGAGAGGGTCTCCAGAACGGGGTACATCAGACACAGCTCAGGCGTTCTACTAGAAACACCATGAGGGGGTTATAGGGACATGTGGATGCTCGGACTTCCAACCTTCTTCTCCACCTAGCTCCCAGACCACCGGCAGCCAGGCTCTCCGCCACCATCCAGAGAAAGTGGAAGAGCCTTTTCTGAGGACTCTCAGCGGCCCAAGAAGTAATGATATTAGAGTTCCTCCAGATAAAAGCCCCAGCCAGATCACCAGACAGGGAAGTTTCCAGTCAACAAGGCCACACACATCTTCAGCTTTTATTTTATTTTTTTTTTAAAGATTTTATTTATTTATTTGACAGAGAGAGATCACAAGTAGATGGAGAGGCAGGCAGAGAGAGAGAGAGAGGGAAGCAGGCTCCCTGCCGAGCAGAGAGCCCGACGCGGGACTCGATCCCAGGACTCTGAGATCATGACCTGAGCCGAAGGCAGCGGCTTAACCCACTGAGCCACCCAGGCGCCCCCATCTTCAGCTTTTAAACCCCCACTCAAACGTGAGCAGACCACAGAGGGTATTAGAAATAGGAGGCAAACCTCTAAGATGAAAGGTCGAGACCTAAACGAATAAATAGACAAAAGCAACTTGGGGAAACTGAGTCTGTAAATGGAAAGATAAAACCGTCAAAAAAAGTTTATCCTCAGAGATAAGACAGATAAGCACTGAAACCATAAAACAGAAGAAGAAATGGATATTGAAGGGGCCAAGAGGAGACCACCTCAAAATGTGTCACTTTGGCCCATTGATTATTTTTTTTTAAAGATTTTATTTGTTTATTTCACAGACAGAGATCACAAGTAGACAGAGAGGCAGACAGAGAGAGAGAGAGAGAGAGGGAAGCAGGCTCCCTGCTGAGCAGAGAGCCCAATGTGGGACTCGATCCAAGGACCCTGAGATCAGGACCCAAGCCGAAGGCAGCGGCTTAACCCACTGAGCCACCTAGGCACCCCCCATTGATTATTTTAAATAAAAGTTGCCCAAGAGACAGCCGATGCAAGAAGAACACTCGGACTTTCCTCTGTCCCCTGAAAGCAGGAAATAAATCTCCTATGTGAAAGGTGCCCTCCCATACCAGAAGGTAAAAAGACATCCTTATGGCCAGAGATGGGAAATTTAGATCCGAGAAGGTTGTATAAACAAGCCTTGTTACTTTTTACTCATTTACTATCAGCACCCAAATCCTGTTTCGATTTCTTTACTAATTAAAGTTCCCAAAATGTTCTTTGTCCTGTCAATTCTTCACAGACTTAACTGTTTCTTTATCTAAAAAATATAAAAACTGCCTGCTTTAGTCATTTCTTTAGGTCTCAGGTTCATAATTGGACCTCGGTGCCTGTGAAACAAAACTGTTTTCCCCCGTTAATCTGTCTCATTGAAATTTAATTCTTAGTCCAGCTGGGTCTTGAGGGTAAAGGGAAATTTTTCCTTTCCTTCATTATACCACACACATGCACATACACACACACTCAGGGGGAAAAAAGAGCTTCTAATTTAAAATAATTAGAAATGGGATTATACTTATTAAAAACTCAGTGGAAGGACTAGATGGTAAAATTGAGAAATCTCCCCAAAAGCAGAACCAAGAAAAAGAGAGATAGATATTAGGGGAGAAAATATAAGAAAATTAGAGGCCTATTCCAAAATATCTAATACATGAACAATATGAGTTTCTGGGAAAAAAAAAAAAAAAAAAAAAAAAACATCACAGGGTACTTGGGTGACTCAGTCAGTTAAGCAGCTGCCTTCAGCTCAGGTCATGACCCAGGGTCCTGGGACTGAGTCCCACACCACATCCAGCTCCCTGCTCAGCAAGGAGTCTGCTGTTCCCTGTGCCTCTGCCCCTCTACTCTGCCCCCTCCCCCTGTGTGTGCTCTTTCTCTCTCCCTCTCTCTCTCTCTCTCTCTCTCTCTCGCAAATAAATAAATAAGAGCTTCAAAAGAAAAAAGAAAGAAAGAAAGAAAGATCACAGAAAATGGAGGGGAGAAAATTATTATTAATTAGTCAATTGAATAAAATTTCCCAAACTGAAAGATATGTTTCGGGATTCAAAGAGCCCAGCACATTGGATGAAAGCAGATCCGTACCAAGGTACAGCATCATGAAATTTCAGGATTATGGAGATGAAGAGAAAATTCTATAACTTCCATAAAAAACTCAGCAGGCTTGTAAACTATACACAAATTAAAGGTAAAATCTGAGGAATCAGAACAGTTCTGAATTTCTCAACAGCAACACCATAGCTTAGAAGGCAATGAAACAATGCCTTCAAAATTTCCATCCTAAAATTCTAAACAGTCAATTGTCAGTGGAAAAGAGCTATTTCCAGGCATTCACCGTCTCAAAAAAAATAAATAAATAAAATAAAAAAGCATATCCTATGCAACTTTTTCCAAAAAGCTCCATGAAGATGTGCTCTACCAAAACAAGGGAGTTCACCAAGATAGAGCAAGACATGTGCTTAACAAGAGATCCAACAGGAGAGAAATGATGGGGATCCCCAGGATGATGACAAAGGTCTTCAGGGTGACAACTGGTCCCCATGTATAGAGGGCAACTGGTCCAGATGAGGGCAAGGAGGAGACTCAGGAACAACTTCTTCAGGAAAATGAAATTGACAACACATGATACATTTGAGGCAAGTTTTGGAAATCTGGCCAAGAGTTTTGGGTCAAATTAATGATGCAGACATACAAAACTAAATAAATGAACAAACAACGATTAACTCCAAAGAAAACAAGAACTTGTGCTTGGCTTAGCTATGAATATTGATCTAACCAAAATTACTGTTTAACTACTACTGCAAGGATGGGAAAATAAGGAAGCTGTGGTTGAGATGGGGGTGAGAAAAATAAAGGGAGCCACATCATCATCTTCCACAGTGAGAAGTCAATAGATAATGCTTCAAACTGCAGAACTCAAATAGTAGCAAGCAGCAAATACCAAAATAACCAGCTCAAAGAATTACAAGGGATTGTTTCTGGAGAGTGAAAAAATGTAATTTATATTAAAAGGTTAAAATTTAAAAACAAACAAACAAAAAAACCACATGTTGATTTCTATGTCCAGGCATTTTTACATTTATTTGCTTTCGCTTTGTCTCCCTAATAACAACTCAGCAAAATTCCATCCTTGTTTTTCCCAAACAAAAAAAGTGCAATTTTCTACATCTAGCCCTCAGTAGCTACGGCCATCTGAGCTCTGAGCAGCCAAACGTGGTGAGGAAGGTAATAGTTATAATTAAACCCAAGCAAGGACTGGTTGAGCTAGGGCAGAAACAAAAAGGCAAGTCCAGGTTGAGACAACTACTAAGCCCCTCTCTTATAGGCTTCTTTTCAACAAAGTTATCCCCATGCCATAACCACATGGTACAGGATAATTTTACAGTTGCCAACAACCATGAGCTAATTTCACTCCTTTCTAAAGATGTCTCCCTTTATAACACTAATCCATCCAAGGCAGCTGGCCCCTAAAACTACTGATCTAAGTACAACTTCCTTCTCTTTACCTCTCTAGACTGAATAACACGAGAGAATAAGGGCTTTGAAGCAAGTGGCACTGTCCTCAACAGATATTTACTAAGCATCCATGGGAGACCCAGCACTAGGCAGATGTGGACCTATCCTCTCTGTCCTGAACAATAAGTTGATTCTCCCTAAGGGTGGGAATCCAGGCAGGGGTGGAGTCAGGGTAGAAGCCACAAAACTGGAAGAGCTGGGGTGGGGAGAAGAAGTACCAACTAGACCAACCTGGAGGAACCAGTAAGCAGAGGTGTAATTGGAGGCCCCAAGGCTCAGGCTTCTACCACTCCAGATATGCAGAGGAAGGCAGGGAGACGGACAATTCCTCCCCAAGCATAAAAGTAGCCAGACACTGCCCATGACCCTTCCAACCACCTGTCAAGGCTGAACTTGACAGAGCAAAGGTTACCATTCTCAGGGCTTTATCACGGTTCGATAAAATATTGTCCCTGCCCTTAAGTAGTAGCTGCTGAGAAAACATGATGACTCTCTTAGTACAGAATAAGTAAAACAGGTTGAAAGTACATTAGCATTCTATATTTTTTTCTGTTTGGGAAGATGTGAACATTTTAGTTCAAGGACCTATGTGGAGCAAAGGTTTTGCCAACTAGAGCACAGCACTGATTTGCAAGTGTCTACAACACTTACCCTATACAGTTCCAGAAATCAAAACATATACACCCTTGTGGGAAGAATCAAACTCATTAACATAAATAAACACATTGCAGTAAGCATCATGAATTGGCAAGAGTAGTAATAATTGATCAGATTAATTACAGTACAGGGAAAGTATATAGGTCTTTCCAAAACACTGAATAAACGTAACTGGACTAAAAAGTATGTCCAAAACAAAATAAGAAAAGGACAACACGCTCTCTTTTCTCCGTCTAAATCATGATATTCCATATTACGTATGATTCTTGCTCACTGAGCTACCAGTGTCAAACCGACCTGTTAAATACTAAACTTAATTGGGAAAACCACTGGTGTGTCGAGGTTGTTTCTTCCTCCTCAGCTCTTTAGGAGAGAATCATCTCAAAGAGAGCAAATTCTCAGAATTTCCTAAAAGGAAAATGGGCACTCACTGGAAAAATACAGGGTATATGCTCAAAACACTTAACTATTTTGGATAACCTTCAAACCCACTTAGCCACCAGCCCATCCTGTTGTTTTCAAACCTTCTGATCAAATATTCCAGTTTCCAAAGAATGGCATTAGATGAGACTGTTTCCGAACCTGGGACACAGAAACGTACTATTCTTCTTGGGGGGGGGGGGGGGGCAGATCAAGAGCAAATTTAGGATCCAAGGAGAAGTGCACACTCCAGATCAAGGTCCTAGTTTTTCCAATACATGTTTTCACCGAACAGCTGTTTTCAAGACTCAAACAATTTCCCAGATTAAAAAAAAAAAAAAAAAAAAAAAAAGAGTGAAGTTGGTGGGGTGAGGCACTCGGACACGTACAACCGTGGAATGTCTCTGCGGACTGTGCCAACTTTCAAGCGAGACTGCGCTGCCACCCAGTCAGAGAGGAGGAACCAACCTGGCCGCCCCGCTGGGAAGTGAACCCAACGCTGAACCTGGCGCGGGGCGGCCTCGGCCCTGGGACCCACAGAGAAAGGAGGTGGGTGCTCCTCGGGAGAGGCCAGCGCCTGAACTCCAGGGGCGGAGACGCGGCGGCCCAGGAAGCCGCAGCTACGCGGGAGCGCGCACCTGTCCCTTCTTCCTGGACCGGAGTGGACCGGCTCCCTCACCTGCCGTGGCAGGAAGAATAGAAAATCTTCCTCATCCCAGGAGGGTCGGTCTCTGGGCTTGGGAGAGCCGCCTCGCGCCTCGCGCCAGTTCCTGACCCTCTCCCGCCCGGAGTCCCGCAGTGCCGGGGCCGCCCCGGCCGACCTGCCGCATCCTTACCTGGCTGGAGCGCGCGGGCTGCGCGGAGCCGCAGACGGTGTGAAGTCCCGCGGGCACCGCGGGGTTGGGAGCCCGGAGCCCGCAGGCCCCGCCCACGACCGCCCCGCCCCGCCCCTCTCGGCCCGCCCCCGCTCGCTTCGGCCCGCAGCACCGGTTCCCACGAGCCCTGCGGAGGTTTTGAGACTGGAGGCGGGAGTGGGTTGCCGGCGCGTCCCGGCAGCCGCGACCCCGCTGGGGCGCAGGTAAGTCGCAGGAGCGTCCCTCGGGTTCCCGAACGCGGAGCTGGGACTCCCTCGGCCCAGGCTTCCTACCCCCGGACAACAGCCCCGCGAGGTCTGGGACGGCCCCGGCCCGGGAGAACCCCGAGCAGTGCCACCTGGGGGTGACTGGGGACTCTGTCGCAAGTAGGGTAGGGCCGCACCTCCCCTTCCGCTAAGCGGTGGCGGGTCAGGCGGATGACACGGTGCAGTGGAGCGAAACGAGAGTTTTATGACAAGAATAAGTCTTTTTCTGTCAAACCGGAGGCATCGGTGCGTGTCTGGTACACTTAAAGGGTCACGTGCCCTCACTATTAATGTATTAACACTTGATTCACTCACTGAAGAGTAGGAAACAGCACTCGTAGGAGACTCACGGCGTGCCAGGCACTGTTTTTGTATTTAACAGATATTAACATTTCCATAGAGTGTACGTTATTTCAGAATCACCCATTTTACATGCGGTGAAAGGGAGGCACCGGGAAGTTAAATAACCAACCTGAGGTCACCCGCCGTAGTCTGCTGAAAAGCTGGGATTTAAATCCAGGCACTCCTCCCCTGGAGGGTCAGCCGTCTAAACCCCTGCCATCCTGACTCACCGAAATCTGACCGTCCACCGTGTGCGGTGAACTATGACAGTTCTGGGGAAAAGAAGACAAGAGCTTTTATTCTAGTCTGGGGAGAAAGGCAGGAAGCAAGTACAAAATGAAACCACACTGCACATATGACAAGTGT